>NC_069144.1:30296789-30596789 GCF_943734635.1 Anopheles cruzii | reverse complement strand
TACATTCTATCATCCTTTTTTTCAGGGCGAATCACTAGAACCATCGACACAAAAGAATGCCGCTCCTCGTAAACATGGAATGCAAAGTTTGGGAAAGGTGCCCTCGGCCCGTCGAGCGCCCGCAAATCTTCCGTCGTTGAAAGCTGAAGTAAGCACTCCTTCTGACCAAGCGGGTAGCTGGGGCATTGAACAGAGCGATTCCCAGGGGCAAAATAACGGCACCGGTGGCAATAAGTCGAATACCCCTGGCAGTAACAATAACTTATCAGCTGGCGCTGTACATTCAAACAACAACTCACTGTATCAGGCATCTCCGAACATTGCTTCTTCTGCGTCAACATGGAGCACGGTAATAGCCGTATAACGATTCGCACTGTGTGGGGTGTGTATGAAATGTCTGCTTTGTATTTTAGAACGAGTTCCCTTCTCTGGACGACACTGGCTCATGTGGTACCAACGCCAACAAGATGCAGCAACAGCAAGATCAATACCCGAGTGGCTCTCAGATGAATACCCGATCCCAAGCCGATGCAAGTTGGGCTCATCAGCATGGAAACGAAGCGCGGTCAGGCACCGGATCCTCGGCGA
Source organism: Anopheles cruzii (assembly GCF_943734635.1). Classification (NCBI taxonomy): domain Eukaryota; kingdom Metazoa; phylum Arthropoda; class Insecta; order Diptera; family Culicidae; genus Anopheles; species Anopheles cruzii. The sequence goes on along the minus strand of NC_069144.1, from coordinate 30,596,201 downwards.
TGGACTCTGGAGCGAGTGGCTCAAAAGGATTGAACAACAATCAGCATCAGTCTTCGAACCCGGATGCGATTGCTCCACCACTACCACCCCAATTTCGGGCTTTGCTGCCCCCTTTTATGCGCGGAAGCGACGCTGGTTCTACCGGAAGCGTAGACGGCGGTGGTCAGTCGTCGTCATCGTCAGCTGCTCCGCCAGCACAGGCTCAAGTTCATGTATCCGGTCCACCGGTAGCGCAGACTCATCGGAACAATGGCAACAGCAACTTATCCGGCAACTTTGGTCAGCCACAGAACTATGGCTCTCAGCACCATTCATCTGCATCGTCAGACCATCAGCAGCAGCAACGATTTGGACCGTCAGGATCAAACCAATCCACCGGACCTACAACTGCAACAGGAAGGATGCGCAATGCTGGCAATGGAAACGTCGGCGCCGGTGGTTCGGCTATAAGCCACGGGGAACGGGGAAACGGAGGGCCGGGGATGTTTAACCACGACCATCAGTATACAGGAGGGCGTCGGGGTGGTGGCGCACCGCGCCACGGTCACCGTGCAGGAGGTGGCGGCAATGCTTCAAGCGGTGGCCCCTATTCAAATGCAACTCGTGCTGGCGCTAGTGGCGGTGCAGATAGCGGTGAAGGCAATAACAATCCTGGCTTCCCAGATGACCATCGTAATTTGCTTGCGTATGGAGGCATGATGGACCAAGAATCTATAGTCGTGCGACCCATCATCCGTGACGAAGAGCTGCAGCGACTTGAAGCGATTTCCAAGGACGAAGGATGGGCCAAAGACTACGAGTTTGATTACAACCAGAAGATCGAGTTTTCGGATGATGAATCGGAGCCGAATCTGCCGTCTGTTGCGGCCAAAGCGAGCAACGCGGCTCAAAGCACTGTAAGCAACGCAAAAGCCGAGCACATCAGTTCCAACCACAGCAAGCAAGTGGAGTATGATAAACCGTATGACAAGGAGCGAACTAAGGAACGCGAGCATGACCGTGAGCAGCAGCAGCAGCGTGGTAATAGAGATCGCGAACAGCGGGGCCCACAGAGTGGAATGCATTCGAACGGAGGATATGCCGGTCGCTCTGTCGGAGCAGCGGTGTCGGGTAGCTCGAACGTGGTCGGCGGAGTGTTGGATGCTGCCGAAGCTAAGGAGCGCTTGAAGCAGCGCCGTGAAGAAGATCAAAAGCGCGAAATGGAACGTAAGCAGGCGGCTGCAAGAAAGCTGCAGGAACTGGAGCAAAAGCTTAGTCGCAAAAAGACTGAAGATTCCACGACTGGTACTTCGGGTAATGCTGCGACCGCTTCTCTGGCCACGGGTTTGGCCGGAACCCTTAAATCGGAAGACGGCAAACCGTATGTCAATACTGAGCAGCAGCTGGCACACGAACGTGCTCCTTTGGCAATGAAAAGGGGTAAAAGTGGAGAAAGATCTGATACTAGAGATACTCGCTTTGACTACAGCAACACCAGAAACGAGCGAGAGCGAGATCGCGAAGGAAGCAGCGGAAGCACCAATACGAACTGGGATGTCCCTGCTTTTTCGAAGTCATTTCAATCGAACTTGCCGCCGCGGTTCCAACGTCGCAAGCAGGAAAGAAACGCCCCTGGACCTAACTTACCGTCAATGAATGCTGCAAATAATAATAACGTTGGCTCTCGATCCTCTAATGTTGGCCCCGTCAATCATGCCTCGAGCAGCGGACGAGAGGGTGCCGATGTAAAGATTGGGATTCCGTTTTCTCAACAATACGATCCGCGATTTATCCATAACCAGCAAACGTACGGTAAAACTACAATCATTGCGCGACGCACCGAAGGTGATGCGCCACCGCCTTTAACTTGGAGTATTTCCCGTGATAGAGAAGAAAGGGAGTACGAGCAGCGGGAGCAGCTGGAAGGTGATCATGAGCGTGATCGTGAGCGTGATCGTGAGCATGCTGGCAACGTTCCGCAAGAAATTCTGAAGCGAAAATTAGATTCTGAAGAGGATACTGATCGTTTGGGCAGCATTGGGTCGGATACTTCCAATACGATCAAAGGTGGCCGCGCTACACCGCAACTTGCGCGCAGTACGTCTGAAAGCTCTCAGCGTAAAATTAGCGTTTCTAGCGACGAAAACCACCACGGGCAGCACTATAGTCAACAAAATATCCCATTTTCATCTGCCAAGACTGGCAGCCTTCCGCGCGAAACATCATGGGATCTTGATGGGGAGAAAGATGACCATTGCCTGTTGTCCTCGACTACTGAAGACAAGTCTTTGATGTTACAAAAAGAACCAGTTTCGTCTAGTGGCGATCGACACCGCGAAACACCACCCTGTTTCGCCGATCAGCGTTCGAAGAAAACGTCTTCGCCAACGCTACATGATGCAGAATCAAAACGGTTCAGTATTGCACCGTTCTCTCAACCCGAAAGTGTTTACGGTGGTAAGGCATCGGTAGTTTCCCATCGGAAACAATCGTCGCCAGCTGACACAAAAAGTGCTGCCAAACTGTGGACCGACGGTGCTGATCAAACCACCATGGAGGGACACGGCGTAAAGGTGTTAACAAAGCTTGCTTCGATGGATGACTGTTCAAATGGAAGCCTAACAACATTGTCCGAAGAAGATGCCATGTGCACAGCAACCAACAAGACAACTAGAACCGATAGCTCGGAAGGGTTAGCACTGAAAACATCCGGTGCCGCTAAAACCGGATCTGTGGCTGGCAAGGAAGCAGATGATAAGCTCGCAACAATGCAACAACATGGTGACAGTAAGAAATTCGTTGCACCTTCTCAACCACAGCGCGGCACGCGGGATCGTAAGCAGGACCCCCGTGGTGGTGGTGGGCCAGGAATGCGAGGTAGCTACGGAAGTGGATATCAGCGCGGTGATACTGGATCAAACCGGGGAACCGGTGGATCAAGTTGGAATCGATCTCGCGGTGGTGGCAAAATAGGCAGTCGTAATTACAACCAAGACTACTGGAGTGAATCGGAGTTTTCGGAGGAAGGTTTTGAAGACGATCCGCAAATGGGAAAGAAACCGAGTGGTGGAACTAAACAACAGCACGGTTTCCAGCAACATCAGCAGCATCAATATCGTCATTCGGGACCACTCCAGGGTGCTGGAACCAAATCGACTGCACAAGTTAGTAGCATGGGTACGAACGAAGGATTTACTCCGCGTGGCGAACCTTCCCGACGTGGCCGTGGCGGTAGCACGACGGGAGGTGCTTCTTCATTGTCGTCTGTGTCATTCCGCAAAACGCCGAGTGGTGCTCCCGGCACTGCTGGAAATGTTGCTAAAAAGGTCGACGGCTATGGGCCACCGAATTCCAAGAGTCCTTTTGGTGGAGGCGATGCGGGCATGAATAGCTCATCCAATGTCGCTGGTGCTAGTGATGATCGTATTAAGGTGAAAGTGTCCATCGCCAGCGGCAGCGGTTGTCCAACTGCCGTCTTGATGCGAGGCTGCACTAAACTGGTTACTATTGGCAAATCGTCGGATGAGCAATTGGTAATGCAAGGCGACGGCAAGAAGTCGTTTGAACGCACTGTTGAAGGAGAAAAGAAGCTAATGGGTGAACGTGCAGGAGACCACAAGAAGATCGAACCACATGATGGGGAGGACCAAACGAAAACGGAATCCAGCGGAGCTGCTGCTGCTCCCGCTGCTGTGAACGTGGCCGGACAGAACGATAAACTGAAAGCAACGGGCGTGGGCCCAAATGTCAAAGGAGCCGCCAGCATTGGAAACCACAATTTGCTCCAGCATTCAACAGTATTAAGCATACAGCAGGCCCAATCCCAAGGTACAGCAACATCCGGTGGGGGATCCGGCAGCTGTGCTGTCGATACTTCCGTTTATCGCGGAGCCTCCTCCTCGTCGGCGGCAGGAAGTAGTGGAACCGCTGATCGAAACTATCGTGGCGGTAGCGGCCATCATGCGGCACGTTTAGTGAAGCAGCAAAAAGCAGGAACGGCGGGTGATGGCGGACGAACCCACAGTTCGATGGGTGATGCCGGCAAGACTTCATCCGATCCAAATGAAACGGGCGAATCTGGCACAAAAGTTACGTCGCCAAATGATCATACGGCCGAGGCTGTGGCATCCTCCACACTGTGTACCGAAGGAAGTTCTCTCATTCATATTATAAGCGGAGTGCAACAAATACCGCCGACACTAAGTGGCGCTGAAAGTACACAGCAGCAACAGCAGCAGTCATTGGTGGACAAAATGGCCAACATGAGCGTATCGTCAAACGTAAAGACTGATAATAATAAGCATCATTTGGATGGCAGCACACCGCCGGTTAACACGATCATTTTTGAAAATACGAACTACAAATCGTCCGCGGTTGCTATGGCGGGAGCAAGCGCCTCCTCTGTTGGATCGCCCCTAAACACAGTTGGTGGTGGCACTGGCAATAGTAGCACCATAAAGAAACGTAATCAAAGCAGCACCAGCAGCGCACCGAGCTCACTGGGTGGCAAATCGGTTGCAGATGATTCGTCGTCATTCAAGAATGCGGTCTCTTCGCATGAAGGCAAATCGCACCAACAAATTGTGGGCTCTGCTACACAGCACCGGCCGGGTGCATCAACGACGACCGCGGTTGGTTGTGCACAAAGTGTTCTATCGTCCGGCCTTCAGCAACATCCGAAGCAACAACAGCAGGCGGCGAAACCTGTCACTAGCACCTTGCAAGGCATAGCATTCCAAAATGCGGACGCCGACTATGGTAAAGAAATGAAATCCTTTTCCTTCGAGACGGACATTAGCCATTTGATCGATGGCAGTAAGGTGATCAAACAGTCCCCGGTCACAGCACCGTCACAGGCGTCGGTTGGTCTGTGCGTGCCGAAGTCGATCCACACCACCGGGGCAACACCTTCGGTGCAGAATATGATATCACCATCGACAGCTGAGCTGAACATGAAAATAGCCAGCGTTAAGAAGGTTTGGGAAATGCCGACCGTTCCAGAGCAGCCCGTTGGAATGTCCGATGAATCGGCCATGCCGGGCGCAGGAACAGGTGGTGGCCCTGGTGCCGGCCCTGGAGGAGTACATATGTCACCCAACTTTGTCTCCGGCCCACATCAGCCTCATCTGTCCCAGTTTCAGCACGCTATGGTTGGTCATCATAACCAGCACAGTGCTGTCCCATCTTCATATGGTTCGTTCGCGCAAGAACAGGGAACATTGGATCATCACCACTTCAACAATAGCAGCACCAAAAGTAGCACCAGTGGGTCTGATGGAGGAATCGTGCTCGGAGGAACACCTGGAGCAAACGCCGGCGACTGTAGTGATAACGCTAGCGGATACGGAACCGGTCTGCAACATCAGCAGCCGCAGCAAGTGCAACCGCTTCAGCAACAGCAACAACAGGTGGTACACCAGCAGCAAGTGGTTCAGCAAGTTCAGCAGGTACAGCAACAGCAACAGCAACAAACGGTTCAACAAGCTCAACAGGTCCAGCAGCAGCAGCAGCAATCGCACCAACCGCATCAGCAACAGCATCTGCAGCAACAGCCGCAACAATCGCAACAGTCTCAACAGCAGCCGCAGCAGGGCCACCATCATCATCCGCACCAGCAGCAGCAGCAGCAGCAACAACAGTCGCAACAACAGCAGCAACAACAAGCGCAGCCGCAGCTTCAGCAGCAGCATCAACACCAGCAACAGCATCAGCAGCACCATCAGCAGCATCAGCAACAGCAACAACATCAGCAACAACAACAGCACCATCAGCAGCATCAGCAACATCAGGTGCAGCAACATCAACAACAGGCACAACAGCAGTTGCAACAGCAGCACACTGGAGCCGCTCAGCATCAGACAGTGGCAGCTGGCATGAGCGGTCTAAATAAGCATCCGGTCGATGTGCTGGCCGCGGCAGCAGTTGCGAACAGTGCTAATGTGTGCAAGGTAAAACCTACTCAGCAGGGAATGCATCAGTCTGGAAGTCTAGGCCTTTCTCCACCGCCGCAGATGCCCAGTGGATCGATCCCATCCGCACCGCAACCCTACTATCCGGCACAGTACGGCGTATCGGCGATACCGTCACCGCCGGCAGTGCTCTACAACTCTGCCGCTACGATGACATCACAAGGTGGACTCTACAATGCATTCCAGCTCGAAGCGAGTGGACGTTCGCAGTTTTCGCAGTTCCCGACGCATTACGGCACCTCCGGTACCGCTGGGCCGTACAATGCCTATATGGCAACCCCAACCAACATCCAAACTGCTCCAGCGCCCGAAATGTATCAGAGCCTAACATCGCAGTTCCGTATGGGCTCCGTGCAGTCACCGTACACCAACCAATCGTCGCAGCTGAATAATCCCAGTACCATGCTAATCTCATCCAGCAACAGTTCCCTAATGTCGTCAACGGTCAAGTCCAACTCGCAGCAAATAGGGGCGATCGGTTCGAAGAGCGGTGGCACGGTGGGACAACCTCCCTATGGGCAGCAATATTTGGGAATGTTTTCGCCTGCACCGTTGCAGAACTCGGCCGCCAGTTATTATTCCAACACGACTGGTGGACAGAATGCATTTTTCGGTGCCGGCGCGGGTACGACGCAAAGTTACGGAATTCCGACGGCCGTAGCAGCGGCCAACATGTTTGGCGGCCATGGCGGACAGAATCCATCGATGGCTCCCCAGGCACCACCACCACAACAGCAAACGCCCAATTACGGATCACAGTTCCTTAGCTCGCCGTTATTGGGAAACAACCCGTCAATGGGGCAGCAGCAGTATCGTGGCGGGCCAACGAATAGTTCCCAAAATGCGGCCGCTGCCGCCGCTGTCTTTTTAAAAACGAATCAGCAAACATCGCACATTCAACAGCAACAGCAGCAGCAGGATACAGTGAGTATCCATTACCCATTTTACCCCAAGTAGACAAACCGCTGATCCCTCCCTGCGGTCCGATTGATAGCGATATCAGTTTAAAGCACACACCGGCTTCCCTTAGGTTTCGGTTTTTCTCTTTTCATTGACCTTCGTTTATTGAATGAGATACGTTATTTAAATGTTATTCACTCCCTTCGCCCTTTAGAGTCACTGCGCAGTGCATTAATGGTTATTCTAAGTAGCTCTTAATAGCTCGGATCAGACTACACGAAGCTGTTCTTGTACTGTCGCCGTAACTATGTCATATCTGAGTCGGTCTACTGTTTTGGTCTTCACTGATCACACCTAGTTTATCCTAGTATATACACTTTCTGTACACCCATAAACCTCCGATTCAGCTGCGGCAATAGTAGCTATCCATTTGTTGAAATATAAGTACAAAAATGGATTTTTTTCGATCAATGACACTGCATAACACTACCCGCAAGCAATGAGCGCATAAATTTTGAAAATAATAAACGAACATTTCCAATGTATTAGTATCTTGCATGTTGCGTTATTATTGGTAACTAAATTTGCTTAATTTTCTTCCGTTTGTGTGAAATATCTCACAGATTAATAACACAGGTGGTGTAAGAGCACCATTAGAATTGATGAAGGCATCTATAGGAGTCTTCTTGGTCGGTAGGCAATTTTTTTCTTTAATAAGAGCGCAATGTCAAATTTTAGGTTCAGAATTAAATTGCAATTTAAAAACATACATTGCTATTAAATCTATAAAATTGCTGTCGCTGTTCAAGCAACGTCTACATATTGTAGTGCTGAATGTGGAATGCTACCGAATGGTTGACAAATGTTTAATAATTTGAATGATTTAGTATCTGACCAACGATACATCAAAGCTGTATCAAGATCAATGATCTTTTATGCTTGAATTCATTTCTATCAGAAGGGCCTTTGACTGTCTGGTATGGCCCTTATAACGGCCATCATATCAAAGTTTACCTGTAAAGTGTATTGTCGGAGGATGTTACTACTATGAATTGCGCATGGAAGAAGTTTTGTGGGGAATGTTTAAAGCGAGCGTTCATATGTTCGTTTTGACGTTCAATCTGTTAAATTTGATTGCCCTACTGTTCAAGAAAATAGGTTTTGCTATATAAATCGGTAACAGAGTCCTTGTGTAGCTGTTTTTTTAGAATAAATCAATCTCTTCCAAACGGTTCTAAATTGTAGGGTACTGAGTTGTTAGTCGAAAATGAATAGATGTGCCCCATTTTTCACACTCCGTTGCAATACACTATTCCATACCTAACAAATTCATAGCAAACACCGGACCCATTCAGACCAAAACAATGAAAATACTTCCCGGTGCAATGGACAAAACATGGATTGTAATTTGTAACTTTCGATCGATATCGATTATTGGTATTTATTATTTAAATTGCAATTTTTTACTTGGAAGTCTTTTGTGCTCTCTGCCTATAACACTATTACTTGTGTGCGTGTCTGTCTGTTTGGAAGAGTTGAAATCGTATGTATGAAATATTTGAGTAACATATATATATATTTTTTAAATTTTCGAACTTTAGTGGGATCTTCAGAATCAGCTGATGCAGCAGCAGCAGCAACAGGTTCAGAATCAGCAACAGCAAGCGGGTCTATCAGCACAACAGCAACTTTCCTCGCAAGGCAGCCAACAGACGCAAGGTCAACAGCCCAGTCATAACCGCAACCTGCTACCTCCGAACCATGTCGCCAATCAAATGGTCGGTGGCGGAGGAAATGCCGTCGTGGGCGGTGGTGTTCCCGGGAGCGGTGCTTCTGGAGTGGTCGTTGGAGGCGGTGGAAATTGCGGTAACGTCGGGCGATCTTCATCACAGGTGCAAGGACCAGGATCGTCGGGTGGCCAACGTTATCCCTCGCCTATACAGAGACCGACAAATTACACGCAGCCACCAGTATCGGGACTACAGCAACAGCATCAACAACGGTCCAACCGGCAGGTAACGGGTCACGCACAACAGGGCGCAGGTGGCGGAGGAGGTGGTGGGCCCTCGCCAGGAGGACCTAATGTTGGCCAAGGTATGAGTAACTCCAACAAACACTATTATGGTGGCAACCGTGGTTAAACTGAGAGTATCGGAAGCAGAACAGTTTGTTCGGAGCTGATAGGGCAAAAAGGTGCGAATCACTGCGGAAAGGAGAATGGCAATGAGTAGCAGAAAACAGAAGCTGCACAATTTTCTAGCAAAGCATTGTTTTTCAAAGGTTACGTTCAAATTGTATTTATAAAACTCGTGTTCCATAATTTCTCCGTAAGTTGCGTAAAATGTAGAATGTGTGTTTGTCTCATACCCAACCTAAATGATTATCTTTGCAGGATGACTTGAGCGCTACTTCGGTTCAGATTGATGTGTCCTGAATGGGCATTTCATTTTTGCTCTTTCGATTTCTTTTCTGTGTGAACAACTGTGTGGGCAAGACTTGCGTGTAGGGTCCTGTATGGTGTAATATGGTTTATTACGGTGCGTCTTTTGCTCTTCTTTAAGATTTTCGCATTCAATATGCTACAACTGCCACCTACTCTTAGATAGAATGTCCTAGTGAATCGGTAAAACTGAAGTTCACTTTAAATTTAAATAAATCGAGCAAACAATGAGAAAACAATTCATGAAAACTAAAAGCTATGGATTACACTCAATTCCCTTTTAGCCATGATACGAAAAGGGAGAAGGAAAATCGGCATATAAGTGTCAAATGGCGTGAAGTGAAAAGCATTTACATTTACTAGGCAAATCCTTTGAAAATCTACGCCTCTGTCAGACAAACACACATGAACACAAATTCACATACGCTGATCATTATTGTACGAAAATTTTGCACGAAACACACATTTTTGCATGCGTATCCTGCGGAGTTACCACACACATACGCCATTGGTAATGTGTGTGCGGACATGAAACATTTCCATATTTATGTGGTGAGATTTCGATCGATCAGCAGCCAGCCAACACGTGTTTTAGTTTCTTGGCTGGTGCAACAATGATGCCTACCATACAAATCCACATAAAACCGAACTTAGAGAACGCTAGCTTTTGTGTACGAATAACATTGGTTCGTATTATAGGAAACATGTGTATGTTTATACAACAAAATAAAGGCATACTGACAGGTTGGTGGTGGAATAATTTAAACCTATATCAGGTATCAAAATATTCGAGCAAAACGAAATTCAATTCCATTTGATAGTAAATATACTTTTATGAATCTACCTGAACGCCATTGTATATTATCAAATATTAATAGGAGCTTACACAGAACACTTAATCCAAATTATCGCCCACCAGCAGAATGGGAAATCATTTTCGACCTCGGTGCGAGTGATGGGGAATGAAATACACTACATTTTTCTTACATTTGTTTATACCGATTAGGAAGATCTTATTTAAAAGCTAATTGTTCTTAGCGAGCTATAAATTAGAGAGCCACTGGAAATAGCCGTTTCGTTGAACCACCAACGCCAAAAATTAAAACATCATGTACGAAACATGACGTGCGTTTGCGTAACACGAGCTACTGCTATTCACCGGAACCGGACGGAAGGCAAGGTATGGTCAGTATGAAGGCGCTATGTTATTTATGCTTGACAAGATTCAATGAAGTACCGGAACGACCCTAAAAACATGAATTAACTTTAATACGCGCCACTCCGTGTGGTGGTTTGTTTTGAGCCTGATAGAACATTTGATAGGAATTATTTGAAAAGGGACAATTGTTTTGCTCTTCCAACTGTATTACTCATTTCTATTCACTATGGCATGCTCTATTTAATCATTAAATAAGAATTGCAGTTTCACAACCTGTACAAACCGTGCAAAGCCATTGTAGTGTAAAGAAACGAAGGAAAAGAAACACTTGCGGCAGTTGAAAGTAGTGTTTACGTATATCCGAAATAGTCGATTCGCCGACTTGTGCTGAGCGGATTGGGGAAACATTTCCGAACATATAGATGCTACGCTCAATTGTTACGAGACAAGGCGGTTGAACGAACGAAGCCATCGCTGGCGTTGCGAATGTGGAGCATAACGGCGTACGAGCTAGATCTTACTTTCATCTCATCAGAAACGTCTCTGAAATAGTAGCGCAGCAACCACGATTGGTCCAATTTAACTGGATTACCGTAGTAGTGACTATACGTGTGTGTGACCCCAACCCAAATCTGTGCACCGCAAATGTCACAGATAGTATCTAATAAAAGAACTACCAGAAAACTCTGCTTGAAACCTATTCGTGGCAAAACTATGCCAAAAATTGTGTTCAAATATGAAACGACATTAAATATCTTTTCGGATAGTGCATTGAAAACGTCAAGCAAGCCAAGGGGTTTCCTTGAGTTTTTGTGAGTGTTGACTCTCTCTAATGGTCTCTATGCAACGCCTGGTAGATTTCCTCCTGACTACTTTAATCTTCGTACGTACATCAGAGCTCCAAACTTCACGCTGAAGATTCGCAATCTACCCGGTTGACAACAGCAACGCTGCCAACTAGGCTAATAATCGTAGGAGTATGCCGTACGAAAATTAAACATCACTGGGGAGTTTATTTAAACGGCATTGCACTCTAGTAATAAGCATTGTTACTAAAACATGGTGGAATTTGTTTAACACAATAAAACGCAAAACAACTTCTTAGAGGCTTGATTATGCTGCTTTCCGGCATGAAAAGAAGAATGATAGAAATCATCTAGGATAACTTGCAGTTACACTTTTATTCACGGTCTAAACAACACACCAGATATTCGATTCAACCAAACTATGTCATGTATCAGAAATCCAGCAGGCTAGCTCAGTCTGGGGGGGGGGGGCATGGGCAAGGACACAGGATGTTTTATAAGCTGAGCACCGTCCGCTAGGCGCTGGTGGTTTGTAGTTGCCGCGTATAAAGTAGTAGCGATTCTCTGAGCACCGTCAATGAAATGAACTCCGGATGTTGAAGGGGAGTAGAAATTGAGTCTGTTAAAAGCCACAAGCAATGCAGGTAATGTTTAAAAAATTAAGAAGATAAGAAACTGGCGCAGGACGGTGTGCTGTTGAAGTTCTTGTGTGTAATTTGATGTGCAAAAAACTGAATCCTACTTGAGCTAAAAACAGCTGAGTTTCGTGTTTGTAGTAAACACAGGATTACTTAAAAAAGAAGCTTGTATAAAATGGGGAAACTTATACATGCGAGTTATTGTGACATTCATTTGAAACGAGGCCATAATGGCCTTTTAGATATATAATTTAATAAAAATCATAAAATTCGTTCGTATGACTATAATGATGTATATGAATAAAACAATGATTCGGTAACAGAGTTAAATCTTCAATAGACACACACATTTATTGACAAACTCCCCGGTAAATAATCAGTGGGCTTCTCCAGAAAATTGGAAGATGTTCGATTTTTTATTTTAAAGAATCAATGTTCTGGGTAATTTTAGGAATCACCAGGATGACGCTGCCACGGGGCTCGTATCTATTTACGTTTTATATGCTTTGTTTGTGAACCGTATTAGACTTTCAACCATACGCTTCACAAGCCTATGGAAAGTAAGTGTGTGGATACGAATAGTTTTGAATAATATATAAAGTAGCGAAACCTGACCGAATAATTTTGCGTATCGATGAATCGTGTTACATAAATAGTAACTTTATACAGTCAAATAAAGCTACACGAATCAAATATTCGAAAAGGAACATCACCTTCTTTCGATGCCGCCTTCGGAGATATCCTGGTCGGTCACTTTTGGCCTTAACCTCGCTATTAATTTCATTTATCGTTACTAGCACAAGTGTAATTTTTAACGGCACTCGTTCAGCTATATGGACCTCTTTGTGTTACTGGGCGGGCAGCGTTGAAGTTGCGGTCTAAGCCGATGATCATGATAAACAAATATATACTGATCTACCTAACTTATAATATTATATTTTGCGATTTATACTAAAATTGGAATGGAATAAATAGGCAGGGAACGAAAGTTTCCGAACAAATGCGGCACAGTCCGTTCCTTAAGGAAAACTAGAAAATAATCATAAAAGTATGTTTGACAATGTACTATCTTGTTCTGTTTGTGCACTTATGAACGAGACGGTACAAATTCACTATTAGTTTCAAGACAGTATCATACATTACTGGCGAGTCCAGCATCGCTTTCCCTTTTACTGGCGTAGTGTTTTAAGTATAGTAAATTGTAGTTGGTTGTTTTTTTTTAAATCAATTCTTCGTTTGCTTGCCGCGTCAACGAATGTCTGTATTATTCAACATTTTTTACCCATAAATAAATTACAAAAATATCTTTATGTACAATTCAAACCGTTTATTTCAACTTTTGAAATTTAAGTTAGGCATAATAACTCGTTTTTGAACATCTACGGCGTATTATGTTCATATCATTTCACAGTATAAAATTTAACATTTGATAGTTGCTAAACATCAAATCTGTGGATGGGCTGTTTTCTGTTCTGGTCGTTGCGGTAGCGTACTATCTACTCTCAGAGCCGCAAGCCTTTTTTCGATTTCCTTGTCAAAATCTAGCAACTGATCAAGCTCTTTCATTTCCGCCGGTCGCACCGTTGAAGCAATATGGATTTTATGCTTATCCTCATTGTTAGTCTCTTTCACACTCATATCGATAAGACCGCTTAATTCTTGTTCAAGATCTAGGTCGTCAACGTCTTCCGACGTACTTGCGCCTGCACCGATCATGTTTTGCATCTCATCATGTGTCTCCAAAACATCTTTCAGTTCCAGCAGTGTATTGTCCACACTATCAAGTGTTAAACCAGAGTCGGCAAATGCCTGCTTCAAAGTTTTTGTGCCCAGCTTATATGCTTCTATTATGTTCTTCTCCAACTGACTATCGTGAATTTTTGAAAGTATATGTTGTAAATTTTCTAACGCACTAACTTTCCGTTGCATATTTTGTTCGAGTGTGTGCTTTTTCTTCAAATTACTTTTAGCCAACTGCTTGCAGCCATTTTTGATGCATTTATGCACTTCCCCCATGGTTTCGCCAATCTGCTGATCAATGCTCGCTATGCTGTTTTTCAGCTCCTTTTCACTTTGTTCCAACTCGAAAATGGACCTCTCGAGATGGGAAATGGGTTGGGCGACACTGTTTGGCTTGGCGAATTTGATAATTTCACGTTTGTGCGTTTCTTCAAGGAGAATTTCTTTCGTTAAACGTTTTTGTTGTTCGAGCAAAGCTACCACTGGTCGAATTCCGCCTTCCACAACATTCGACGATTGCTTCACAATCTGAACCAAGTCGTCGTAACTCAAAATTTTGTTGCACAATCCCTGCTTGTTGATGATTTGTTCGATCTGTTCCGCGTGATGCTGAAAGAGAACAGCAAGGTTTACTGTGTTATGTTTATGAAAAAACGTTCCATTTGAGGACATACCATTGCCACTTGTTTCACAACATATTGTTGTGATTCATTACGAGTATTTCCCACTAACGTGTGACGAGCTTTTTCATAGCCCCACCTAACAGGAGTTTGCATGAATTTATTAAAGGCCCATTGGCTCCATCCGGAAGATGCGGTTTGTTCCAAAAGTTGCTCCAATTGCATAAGTTCCCCATTCGCGTCCATTTCATCAAACACCGTCTGAAGGCAGTATGGTACAGTTCCCTTTCGGCGAAAGGATTCTTTCAGGCCGGCTATAGATACCACGCAGTGCCCTGTAGCAGTGCAGTAGGAGGAAATCAATTCCTTCCAGAACTTTAATTTGCTGTCATAGCTATCTGGGTTAACCTTCCTGGGTCGAAATTCGCTCAAGAGCACACCCATTCGGTTATCGTCTGCCCAAATCGAGTCTGGAAGGTAAGATTTGTCCAATTCCTGCTTCACCACTTTTAGTTCTTCATGGGTTGTTTTTGCCATTCTTGATGGGTTTCCACGAATTCTGCAATGGTAAGAAACAGAATTAAAGCTGTTCTTAAGAGTATTTCGTACGATATAAAGTAATTACGAATCTCTGCTGCTTCTCAACAACAGCTATTGTTTACCAAAAACGTTGATGTTGATCGGATCAATTGACATTTTGATATTTGTTTCGTTAAAGTAAATCTAGGCTATACTATCGAGTTGAAACTTCAACATTGTGATCTACATGAAAAAAATATAGCTAATTCCTGCTTGGTCAGTGTAAACTTTTCGATTTGCACTTGTAAACGGGAAAGAACGGAACCCGAACAAGCTTCTCAATCGAACCCTGAATTTTGGTTGCGAGATGTCGTTAAAATATTTAACGAAACTAGATAGATACGATACTGCGCAGCCAGTTGCCTAACTGTAGGCGTGTCTAACGGGTGCACATTTATTTCCTGTTTCAATCGAAACTTTTTTAATTTGATTTAAATCAAACTTTCTACGAAAAATTGGTCAAAATTATAGGCTCAGCTGCTCATTGCCCATTGTTACGAGAAATCTCGTCAGTCGAAGCAAAACAGTACATCATCCACGGCCAGTTTCAAGTTGAGCCTCAATTCGAATGAACGATGAATATGAAATAAGGACAAAAATGGTAACAAAAGGAAGACTTAAATCGCTGGTTTAGTTAAAAATACTCATGCACAAGTAGCTTTAATGGGAAACAAATAAAAAGGGGTATATTTTTAATTATAATTTATAGAATTTATTAAGATTTCTAAAATGTTTCATGCTTTTAATCATGGTTTCCATTTCTAGCTTCAACTGGATCAAGCAGATCGACTGGATTTCCAAAATTGATTCCATCTTCCATAGTTGTGTCTGAAATACGAGATTCTTAGGAATGAAATGTTCTTAAAACACGAAACTTCGAAATATTACCATCGCCAGTATAGGTTTGTGAAATGCCTACGATTAAGGCTTTCATAAAGGCTAGGTTGATTTGCTTCGTTACAAAGTACTCGAAGACTTTGTTACTTTGTGTTGCTGATCTTCTTATTCGGTTGGTTGGTAGTGAACCGACTGAGTCGTTAACGGGCATACCATCGTTACCGAACAGCTAAAATAGAAAAGTGCCAAAAATGATGATTAGAATGAATTTAAAACGGATCGCCATTGATAATATATGGGGACAGTCACTTGCCAGACATTTTCCATTCACACAGTAACGATTCTGTTGGTTATGGTTACAACGTGACCCAACCGGGAAGAGGCCTTGTTCGCCATTAACAAAATAGAACCGGTGGCTTAGGAACAAGTCCTGACACGCGATACGGCAACTTCGGTCAGGATTCGCCACGGTGGCTGCTATTTGCATTCCGTTTCCTGATAAACCCCTGACCCTCTTTTGATACCGCTTACAGAGTTGAGTCGCAAATTCGTTCATTGACACTACGCTGTCGCATGCCTTTTTAAAAGATAACACATCAATATCAGAAGCGGAAAATAGAGCAACTACTACGAAGGTACTAACAATGGTATTCACATTGCAAAGCTTTATCCTGGCACTGCCCTCTGAAGTGGTTACTAGTTGAATGCCTCCGGTGTCCTCGACGCATCCAAAATAGCAAGCTGATTTAACTTCCCGGCTGAGGTTGCGGCTCTCGAGCTCCGACAATCGTGTGGAATGAAGAGCTTGCGCATCCCGAGCGTTGTAGTGATCTGTAAAGTAACCATCGCCGTTTGGTTTTCCGCTTCGTTCTGTAACAGTTGTCATCCGTTCAGAAATTTGATTGGTTGATACACTTTTTTGGGTCAAGCGGAACTCTTTGTAATCTCGGTGATTTTCTCGATATATACTGTTGCTTATTCGCTCCACATCATAGCTCGACGGGCAAAGCATTGAGTGTAGCCGATAGTAGTTATTGGTCGTGTTGTTGCAATCAAACAATTCGCAGCGACCGCTCACGCAGTAGTACGTGTCCTGCTGGCTCGTGTCCAACAGCTGGCACTTTGTTCCATCGGGGTAAATCCAGCTTTTCGACTTCGGTGTGCCCGATTTGGTGGCACAAAATACTTTACAGGCGTCTTCGGCATCCAGCACTGCCTTTTGCAAGCCATACCCGATGATGTCAGCATCAAACTCCTGAGCACGGCCGCAAATTTGATTGGAAAACTCCGATACCGTTATTCGCGCAATATTGTAGCACTAAACGAAAAACATGCATTAGTATTTCGGGTTTAACAATATTACAACTCCTTTTACCTGCTTGTTGAGGCACGTCTCGTACTTTCGGCTGGAACCTGAGCAGTGCTGACTGGAATTGTACGAAGAGTTCACGACCGTTATTAATTTCTCGCCAATTAACATTTTCAAACTAACATTTCAAACTAGTAAGCTTTGTAGACCAAACTAGTAAGCATGGTTAAAACCATTTGTTGATATCTATTAGCCATTATAATTCCTAAACTATGAAACAATACTAAGTAGCTATACTACTCTGATGGCTTGCTTTTTTTAAACGTAATAGCCGCAACAACCTTGCCGTAATATAAAATGACACTTACCGTTTATCAAGACATGTGCGCGTAAATTCGCGCAACCCCGTGCTTCCTTCTTTCAACCTTCCTGACTCTCCGTACAAACAACCCGAAACACATTCCGTTGGGTCGTTCCATTGGCTCCACGTTGGTTTAATTGCTTTCGATAAATCCTGTTTCAAACTTGCAAGCCTGATGCCTTCCAGAAAAGTTTTCTTGTCTATTGTTTTGAACGCGGTGATACGCTGACCGTTCGGGTGTACTGAAAGGCTCGTGATTTTCGGTGTACAAACGCCACTTCTGCACCACTGCTTAGCATAAAATGGGACAAGCAGCAATATGTTATAATTTTCGAGCATCGACAGGTGAGAAACATTTTACCATCGCTTTTCCACAACTAGTTCCCTCCAGGGCAGGATGAGAGGTCCAGGTATAGCGATCCCGCTGGCAGTGCAAGTCCCGGCAAATATCGGTTAGTTCTTGCGTTTTCGATCGCACACTATCCTTTCCGTACTTCAGCAAGCACTGTTGATCGGCATCGAATCTCTCACCGGGAAGCTTTCCCTCCCGCGTATGATCGAGTAACAACTCGTAATGCCCTCGATCAAACAAGCAAGTGGCCTGCGACGTTCTGTAATAGGCACCGAAGATTGTTACACTTGTTAAGCACACCATTGTACACGGCGCTGGAAGGTAAATGCATACTTGAGGAATGCATTTAAATAGTTTCGACTGCAAGACGACCACGTGGTTTTGCCACTGCCCAGAGTGGGTGACATGATATACAAACTAGGATCACAGTTGTTTTCCGATGTGTCATGTCGCATACCGAGGCTGCAAAAATAGAAATAAAGTTTGATCAAACTGAACCATGCTTACTAGGTCTATACGTTGAGAATTGGACTGTTAAAAAGATGGCTGTACCTGCCGATTGGGACTTCCCAGTTTAGCGGTTTATTCTACATTACCTTGTTTTGACAGCAGGTAAATGATTTCAGGTCGAAAAAAAAATTATTTCGGTGTGTAACCCATCATTGAAAGGGTTAAACTATGTCAACTTTTGTGCCTGAAAATGACGCTTTGGGGGGATTATTATTTTTCTGCCCCTGTTGAAGAAAACTGCTTCGGAATCGCACCAAACGCTTGTCGGGACTTGTGTTTGGAAGATCGCAGTGCTTTAAGTGGTTTAAAAAACTTCAAAATGGCGATTTTGACTTTACAAAAAAAGCGTCCAAGGACTACAAAAAACAGACTGATGGGACAGAAAGGTGTGGTGTTTCACAAGCTCCTAAAACCTGATGGAAACGTTAATTCCGATCGCTACTGACAACAAATGATCAATTTGAACCATGCATTGATCAAAAATTACCAAAAAGCCGTTCCTGTTTTCTGAAATGGAGGCGCCTGGTGGCCCGTGGCAACAAGCACCAGGCGCCCCAAAAAACAAAACTGTTTCAGGATACTATCAAATCACTTGGATTGGAGCTGCTATCCCTCCCCGCGTTATTCACCAGACTTGGCTCTTTCCGAATATCATTCATTTTCATCGATGCGACACGTATTGGTTGAGCAGCCCTTTGTTTTTCTACGAGGAAATCGCCTTGAAATTTTATAAACTTTTTTTGTTTGTTAAAAACAGTCCCATTCTCAACGTATAGACCTAGTAAGCGTAGTGGAACGTGAAACCGTACTTATGTCCTATCTCGTGAGAAACTACAAATACACTTTCAAAGTGCTTTCCCTCGTTGAGTGTGCAACTCTGGCTGGCCGTGCACATGCCGCTGACGGGCGCCAGGCCCACCACTTGATTGCTACTTTTTCCATTTTTGTTCACCACAAACAGATCCAATCCTGTGAGTATAATCGCATGATCGAAGTGCACCGGATCGGCATCGGAAACCGGGTTCAGCTTCCGCTGCCAGCCACAGAAACTGTTGAGGTAGATGTCAATATCGATCGATCTCCGTAGATCGGTCGGATCGTTGTGTAGTATTTCCAGCCGTTTCAGAATGAAGTTTATCGTGTGTCCCAACGATGGATGGTTGTACAGGATTTGAACACCGTTTATCATGGTCAGGATGAAACGTACGAGATAACCCTCCGTGTTTTTGGGATAGTTTTTCATCATATGTCGATACAGGTCTTTGTCGATAAAGATGGCTGTTTCAATGTGCAACACATCCGGTACGACCGAGATGCTATCCAATTGACGCTTGTGTCGCCGTCCATGCGGTTGGGGTGCTACTGGGATTTCACTGATCGATGCTGTGTCCTGTAGTTTATCCTTATTCAGTAAAATATGCGCACTTTTCCCAAATCGTTCCGGTAGAGGGTGTATAATAATATTTGTTTCGTTCGATCGTACCAACCCACGAACGTTCCCTTCGCATAGGTCGAATGCCGCACGTTCATTTCTGTAGAAACAATCTTTGTACCTCATTATCCGGTCATACGAATCGTCCAGGAGGACCGTACTGTTGTCGTAGTGTTGTAGGAAGACAAACGAATCGTCTATCAAAATATCCGATTTCTGTAGCTGTAGTGAAAAGTTGTAACCTAAAATGGTACAAAACAATGAAGTAAAAATCCCGCCGATATGTAGTTTACCGTCATTTCTTACCACGTCCTTCCCTGTGCCTACCGGTGCCTCCCATGTTAAAGTGTAAATGTCCAGTACCGGGCCATGATCTGGCTTCGCGTTTTCTTTGGTGTACGCTTACAATCGTAAAGTCGTCTGTTGAGGACAATCAGAAATGGGGCTATAAAAACTTTCAACAATTGACGCATATGTTTCATAAACGCTGTTAGCAATCAAATACTGTCCGCGAATTGTTTCAATAGTTGGTACTTATTTTTTTACGTGCTTCTGTCCATTCACAGTCCACGCAATGAGAACCAAACTGATCGTGAGATTTCATCTCCCAGCGACCACTGCGACCCATTCAACCCAATTCTTAGGTGCTCATGTTTCTTGACGTCTGCATAAAAAATGCCGTGATCAGCGACAACAACAGACACACTTTAAATTGGAGTTTGGCCCATCCCCAAAAGATTTTGTAAGCGCTTCGGACCCACGACGTTACCGGCGAGAATATCGTTTCCAAGCGCCAGTTTTACGTTTGCGCTTGCGACACACCACAAGATCCACGGCACTCTGTCGACTCAACTCGTTTTAAAACGTGAAGGGGGTTTTATTGTGATCTGGCGTTAAATGCTTCGTTTGAGGTCTTTTGAAAAGATAATCTTCACCAAAGACTCCACTCCGTCGGCTAATGTACTGTGGTCCACGTGCAGTTTTTTTCAAGCAAGGTGAAGATGATCGCCCTTAAGCGAAAAAACTTTTACGGGCACCTCGCATCGGTACGTTATTGTAATAAAAGCGAAAAAGTTAAAACATAAAATGGCTGCTAAATAAACGTCCATAGTCAGCCTCTTCTAAAACTTAGTTCGCCACAAACGGTAGACTTAGTGGCCTCCCGGAACATTTTAGGCAAATTTGTTTAAAGTTTGGGACGTTAGTATGTACAGAACCGTAGAAAGAAAATATTAACTCACCCTTCGGACTGCCACCAAACAGCATTAGTTGTTCGTGTTTGTCGATATATTTATATAAATTTTTTTCGTCTACCTATAATAAAAGAAATTCAATAATAGACACATTTATGGTTGCATTGCTTTAAGTTGTTGGAAAATAATGAAAAAAAAACCATGCAACAACATTTAATTTTTGAGCACAATTTGTTCAATACAGTAAACAGCCGGCACATATAAAATAGACAATCAAAAAGCACAATGTTCCTTTGCTAGCCGTTGAAGTTCAATGCGGAAGTACGGTCCCGATTTCTACATTTAACCTCTATTACTATTATGTGGATCAACCATTTCTCCCGTAGGTCAACGTGAGGGCCACAGTTTCGCCAAACTTCAACGAAACTTGCTGCAACCCAAAATCCGTGGCACTCTGTTTACAAGGTTAGCCGCCGGCGATTAGTTAAACCATGCTGACAATAAAATTTAAATAACAGAGCCGAAACTTATTGTATACGTTTGTTCTCACTCACGTAAAAATGTCTCGCGTTCTAGATTGAACAGAAACTATGCCAATGCCAATTCTACACCATTATTGTTTTAACGCGTTTGAAAGTCGGCATTTGCATACGGTATTCAACAATATTCTGAAATGAAAAACAGGGTTAATAAACAGGGCTATTTTCCATAGTTTCCATGGTTTTGCATGGAGAGCAAACTAACAGCCAATAAAAAAAGGCATTACGGTGGGTCCTCCAGGGGGCAGGTTGCAATGAACGTTCTGGTTGAGTCACCTGGGAGTGCAACATCACAAAGCGCATAGCAAAAGCATAAGGCTTCGTGCTTTTGGGTGTCCGAACGACACCGACAACATTGGCGATAGCAATGGTAACTTTTTCTCTCATTGGTAAAGGCTGACCCAAAGAGTCGTATCGTCTCAATGTAAATTATCTTGAGAAAAGAGTCACAGATTTAAATAATGGCAGCGAGCCAGAAGCAAAGAGACGAATGTTGCAAATGTGGAACACATCGGAGCATCCCACGCTGATGTTCATTTCGCTACTTTACGCAAAGAAATACTCTTGCAAAGGCCAATTGTTGCTTACTTTGGAAGACAAAATACTCTGCACACCGAATTTTGCATTTGCGAAACTTAGGGAAAATAAATGCAACTAAACTTGCCGCCCGAAGAATTCTTATGGTGTTTTTCAGCTTCGCATCGGTAAAGGCAGAAAAAATCTCTCTATTGATCATTCTATTATTATCGATACATTTGGATTTGTAAATCAACGTCTCCAGTAAGTCGGCCAAAGTTTTAAATTTAGTAAACAAAATGTTAAAAAATGTATTAGCTAAATTTATCATACTAACAAATTACTACACATAGCATCTAAAGGTCAGTGCAATTTGTTAGACTTTCTTAAAGTTTTTTTTTTTATTTTCGCCCCAAAACCTTTTTCTGTTTAACCTAACCTAATCGGATTCTTATGTAAAAGACGTTAATTCAGCCCCTGACAAAGCATCAACCTGAGTACAAAACTTTAAATTGTAAAGGTAGCTTTGAAAACTACACTGGGAGAGTTGAAGCTTTCGGTTTTTACGCAAAAGTAGTTTGATGGCGGTTTATTTCTTAAGCCTTCGTCAGGTGAGATTGAAAGTAGACATACTTTCGTAACGTTTCATCAAGTACAAAGTAAATGTGACAAATATTGCAATTCTTAGTGGATGTCCCATTCTATTATTTCTACACTCACGGTGCGTGACGTATCATACATTAGATACGTTCGCGATTATGAACGGCAACGCGAGTTGACTAAACTTGCGGACAACAATCGTAACTCAACTACCGTGTAATTAGAATTCAGGTCATTGGAATCAGAAAAGTTAAGCTACCGGAATGGTTCTGGGATTTTTTACTGCACTGTACACTGGAATACGCTCGCCCTAAAGTTGAGCATTTGCGTCCAAAATTCTGTTTTTTTGTCAAGATAGTGTTACGCAAATTAGTTTCATGAATGGCTGCGAATATGAGTTTCCAATACATGAGCAACATTGCTTACCTTAATATTATTCAATATTAAATAGTCTACTCGTTCTATATCCAAATGAATGCATACTATAGAATTTTGCATCAGTACCGTAACTATCACAAGAAATGCCACGATATGCGGTCTCACAGTGGTCCCGACCACTGTTTGGTTCGCACATTTAACTCTTCGGCGACACATTTTTCACGTTTTGCATATTTTGCCCAGACTCGATGCCACCAACTTTTGCACTACAATATTTCGACAGCATAAGCACGCACTTACAACATAAATACACATTCACCGAATCCGGTGATTTGTCAGTGGACGCTAGAGAAGAACCCCTGAACAGCTGAATCCACTGAACGCTGAATGTCGTGAACGAAAGTCAACATCTTCACTTCGCTTGCAGAGGTTTAGTTGCACTGAAGCCACGTTCTAGCACTGTTCAGCCGTAGCATGAAACTTCAGCAGCATAGCCAGAGCTTTGCCCTCCTACTATTTAACCACTACAGTTGCTCTGCGGCGTGCTTAATTGAACGAACCATTTTTATTGTTCAAAGTCGCTAGACCACAAAACGGCTCGACCGCAGGTGTGATGCAGACGAAGTGAGCTCAACGTTTGAACACCTCGGTAGCCGGGAATAGTATGAACTGAGCATTCGGATCAAGCGCGAAAGAGACGACGTTGGCTCTTCAAACAACATCACCCGCGAACCTCACCGATGTTTTTTGATGTGTTGATGTTGCCCGAAGCCGCATCGGGCTTTTAATGTGGAATACATTCTCCTGCTCTCGGTTTTTATTCTTAGGAAAAAAAAGTTATATCGCATAGAATTCTGCATCACTCTCTGGTGTGTGCGAATAGTTCTTTCGGCTTTTTATGTTAAAAAGCATTGTAGGCTCTTTTCTTTGGCAGCCCAATAGATAGAACAATCGTTCACTCTGAAGATTTAGCAGGGAAATACGCGCCACCTACCATTTTCCACTACACTTAAATATCTATTATATCAACCGAAAGCACATTCTATGCACAATTTACACACATTTTCTATTTCCTTCATAAGTTGCTAGTGTTGCTCTACGCCCAAAATGCGGTCGCTACCCATAACAACGTTGTTTGGAATGGACCTTGACACATCGTCCTCGTCGTACCAGATCTCGGTACCACGTTTGCCATTTTCCGCTTGATGACCGCAAATGCCTTCGTGCATATCGCGATCTCGCACCAAGTAGTGAAACTGATGCCCCGAATTTAGGTGGTACTTTGGACTCCGGATCTTCCGACATTTCGCTTAGTGGGCTTGGAAGTTCACCTCTTTGGTGTAGCCTTGCGAGGAAAACTCGCAACTATGCCGCTTGAAAATGGGTTTCCCTTTCGTCAGCGGTGTTAATTTCTTCGAATGTCCAGGATTCCAGCAGGTTATCTCAATCAATAGTTTGATGCCTTAATGCTGATCTTTTTATCGGGTCATATAATTTGCTTTACTGATGCATTAATTGGTTCAATGAGAATAGTGCAGGAAAAGCCCAACGCAGATTAAGTTTTCCTTGCAAGTGATCTGTAACTGCAAAAACGTAATATACGTCACAATATTATATAGTATCCTTGCCTTATGTACTTGGGTCTAGTGCTAGTGGTAATTATAAGCATTCCTTTTTCAGTTTTTTTAACTTGACTATATTTCGGGAACAGTGGGTTGTTAATCTAATGTGTCTATGTTGGCCGCAGCTCTATCGTGAAACAAGCGCTCGAGCTTCCTTCCCTGTTAGCATACGATCGAAGATCGAAGTGGAAGCGTCACGAGGTGGAAGGGATAGAAGTTAGAAGCTAGCAAGCCGCTTTGGGGTCTGACCTACCGGCCCGTTTAACATCGGTTTAAGTTAGTTGAGCTAGCGTCCATCGTACCAGTGAAACGAACACTGCCCGTGAGTGATGCTTTAAGATATGTGTCTTCGGACTATGTTAATGTCACTTTACTGGTGAGAATGGCGTTGCTTTGTTTCCTCCCACTAGAAGAGGAACTATGTGGCACGTCTGCGCTCAATGATGATTCAGGCATATCTACGGATCTTGTGTTTGCTAAAAGTTTTTTATTTTATTTTATTTTTTGCTTTGTGATGCTTTCTTGCTGAGTAATGCTGTAAGATACGTGTCTACGGATTATGTTGAGGTCAATTTACTGTTAAAAAGGGGGTTGCTTTGTTTCCTTACTCTGAAAGAGAAACTGTCCGGCTCGTCCGCGTTCGATGATCATTCGGACATATCTTTGGATTGATGATTATTTTTTGTTTGCCAACAGCGTTTTTATCGTATTTTCTTCTTTGGAACGATATCGCGAATTGAGGATACCCGTCTATAAAGTCGTCGATTAAGAAGGACAGTGATGCTCTGAACCTGAACAGTATTGGACAAAAATCAATACATCATGAAAGTCGATGGCAAATCCAACCAAGTCATATTTAGAGAAGGCTGCCAACACCAATGGTGCCAACGATAATGGTGGAATGCGAATAATGTCTAAAATTGATTGACGATTGTCTTTCGTGACCCCTTAATTCTCACAGTGAACATGCCGTAAACCTGTGGGAAAAGAAACGGTATCTGTAAACCCTCTTACTGTGCGTTATGGCATTTACGCCGTTGAATTACGTTTGGCCGCTCAAATGATTTAGATTAACTCTCAGGATGTTGGGTTTTACCCAATGTATTTACTGACGTGATGTGATTGAAATCTCTTCACTGTGTTCTTGTTTGTTCTATTCGCGTAAAGTCATTAAAATAAAGTCATTTGAACAAGGTATAAAATAACAATCGAGAAAAATCGCTCAGTTGGGCCCACCCTGGCATGTCCTTTTAGCTTGGACGGTCCTTACAAAATATAATTTAATAGAAGTGTGCTAAAAAATGAAGTAAATCAAATGAAATATTATACAACAAAAAAATATTATCAACTAGTCGAAATATGCTGATCTCACCTACTGGCATACGAATTTATTCACTTCCTTTTACAGTTCTTCGTCATCTGTCTTCATGCTCACACGACCAAACGCTCAGTCAGAGGTCACGATAGGTTTGAAATATCATCTCTTTTGACCCTATAGTGCACCGAAAAGTGAAAGCTAGATACATTACCTTGAGCTACATTACGAGAGAGCCAAATAGACCAAAGTTAAACCGTATCCTACATATTGTCCTCAGTTCACCGGGACCCGGCCTATCGGCTCAAAATCATTGGGATGTCGATGAATGCTGTGAATAAGCATTTATGGACCAGTACGCTCTGTTTTCCTTTCTCTGTGAAAATTACCGTTTCTTTGCCCAATACTTTATGTAACCCTTATCTTGAAGAATGAAAAAACTTGTTGTTTTTAAGTTATAGTCGACGGCAAAACCAAGATATTGAGTAGTTAAGCAAACAAGATAATATTTGGTCTTTTGTAAGTTCAAATAATAAACAAAATCGGTCGTTCCAGCAGGAAATGCAGGGGGAAATGTAATCGCTTACAAGGCGCGTATAGTGAAGGCGTTTCATGAAAGGTATGTTAGGATATCAAAAACGCATCTGACATGGAATAACCGGTACCGATAACTGATCCCCACAACTTGGTCGCACGACAATTGATCTCAGTAACCATAGAAATTAACCATCGACAAAATTACGTTTAGCCGTCATGTTTATAACTGTGAAAATTAAAATATAAATTTTGTCAGAAAACAATAACCATCAGTAATTTTTATTCTCTTTTAATCATCTCAGTCGTAGTGACCCGTAGCGTCGTGACTAGCAAGCTGTCGAGCACGATCGGTCGGGCGTGTTCAACCGGAAACTGAGCCTCCAGAGGATTCGCATCATTGTCGGAACGCCCTCGATACACGTCGTCCGGAAGGTGTTTCCCGCGCTGCTCAGCGTATGTAGCAGCACCCTGTTCCCGTCACCCTGTGTCACCTGTGGCACTGGCCGTCCTTCCGCACTTCCTTCCTAACAGGTGGGCGAGAAGCTGGAGGGGATGTACCGGGGAATCTACAGCGGAATCGCGCGCCGCGCTTTGGATGTGGAGAGCTGAAAACGCCGGAAACGACTCCGCTGTTGCTGACCGCGATCGCCCGCAACCTCTTTAAAGTGGACATCACTTGGGACAAGGTAGTATCGCAGGATAGTGCGACCACCGCAGGAGGAGATCACCTTTACGGGCCGCTGTCGAGCGGGGGCCAGCTGTGTGATAGGGCTGTTAATTTTGGTCGCACTGTTTCCTTCGGAAGGTTTAGGGACAAAATTTGGGAAAACGCTACTTGCGCTTTTCTTCTCGAAAACTTCGCTGTCCCGGCCAGTCAACCCGAAAGTTCGGTTTTGGTTTTCGGGAACCGCAAAACACCAGGGGACGCTCCTTCTCCCCTAGTCAAATTTTGGATTTTCCGGGTTGCGAATTTTTTCATTTTATGCTAGGGAAAAATTAATCCATTATTTGTGCGTGTACTTTAAAACTTTATTTAAGATGCTTTCAATTGTCCGATGCTCTGATTATTAACATGCCGATCAACTTTGATTGTTTTTGTGATTTTATCGACATTTTCGACGACGGGTGCGAGGAAAAACGACTTTACGAGGTGAAGCTTTAACTTCCTATCTCATTAACGTGTGGGACTAGTCGTTCCTGCAGAAGGAGGGAAAAGATCTTGTGGACGGTATTAAACACCTATAGTTACGACATACAGGGTGATTATAAAAAAATGCAACAAAGTAAAACGCCATATTTTTTTCATTTTTGACTCAATTTTATTGAATGAAAGCAAAAAATGTCGGAAATTTCATAAAATTTTAGAACAAATTAGGTTTGTTCGAATTGGCCACCTTTGGCACGAATTATGGTCTTCAAACGGCCAATGAAACCGTTACACGCTGCCCGCAAGTGGCTCTGCGGTATTTTGTCCCATTCTCGGCGAAGCGTTTGCTTGAGGTGATCGAAAGTTTGGTATTTTTTAGTTCAAACCTTGCTTTCTAAAATACCCCAGGCACAATAGTCCAACGGATTGGCATCCGGAGATTTTGGGATCACGCCCATTGTGCGGTGGAAATGAAGCGAGGAACCTCATTTTTTAACCATTCTTGGGTGGCGCGTGCTGAGTACGATGGTGCTGAGTCCTGTTCGAATGTCCAAGGTCTGCGACCAAAATGTTTGCGTGTCCTAGGCTCCAATACACTCTTCAGAATATTTTGCGATAATATTCGGCATTTATTTTGACGCCACGGTCGAATAATACGAGCGGATAGCGACCATCGACTGTTATGGCGGCCCACACCCCCACCATGGCCGGCGCTTAAGTTCTGGTGGCCAACCGAAGGTGTAAATTTTCAGCTGACCTCTCTGGCAAGTAAACACGATCATTTTATTTGTTTACAAACTGCTGGATAACGAATGGTTTCTCATCTGAGAAAACCAAATTTGCCAGTTCACCACTTGCGGCCAAGCGAAGCAAGTCTTTGGTTCTTTCGAGTTTAACTTTTTTTTGTGCATCGGTAAGATCTTGCACTTTTTGGAACTTCAATGGCTTTAGTTCAAACTCATTTTGCAATATTTGCCGAATGGCATACTGCGATATGTTCAGCGCACGAGCCATTTTTCGGCCAGTGCGACACGGATTTCGATGAAGTCGCTTCTTCACTTTTCGAACCATTTCTGGTGATGTTGCTGTTTTTTTTCGTCCTCTTCCTTGACGTCAGGCTACGCTACCAGTATCACTGTAACGAGCGATGGTACGTGACACAAAAGATTTATTAACATTTAAATGCTGGAGGGCTCTAACGATAGCAACATGTGGTTTTCCAGCCAAATATAATGAAATCATACTGTTACGGTTGAGTTCCATCACGAATAACTTTTTTTCTGTAAAATTCCCACCAAAATGCTTTTGCACGCTTATAAACAATAAAATGAACTGTCACTGGTATAAATCTGACAGCTGTCGGACGAGAGGTTTAGAAATGACAGCAGTCGGAAGTTTGTTGCATTTTTTTATAATCACCCTGTAGTAGCCTGTCCTTCTTTTTGTCTATGGGGTAGATGATGCCAAGATTCCAGTCACAAGACATCGATTCGCTATCCCATACCCGAGCTATGATTTGATGAACATCGTGCTCTCTCCCCTCCATTTTTACTCAGCTCAGCTACAATCCCATCGATGCCTTATGTTCTGTTATTCTACAGCCGAGGGATGGCCCTCCGGGTCTTCTCAATGCTCGGTGGCAGAAGCAGATTTGTATCCGCCATTGTGCTGGGTCTCTGGTTGGTTACTGACCAGATTTCGAACCTGATTACCTATCTGTCAGAAGGTGACCTTAGGCATGAAGTTGTTGCGGTGATCTCCTTCACCCTTTATACACAACAGTTTTTCCCGTCATATCGCCACACTTAACTTCAGCGAACCAACCAGATTTGGCCTTTCCATGACACCCACGAGGCTTTGTGGCTGTCCTTCGGTCCAAATTTTGATACAGCAAATCAGCAGTTTCGATTCCCGATACCGGCGTGACAAGGGGGGTTGGCACGGTGCCAACAACACCGCCTGTAAAAACACAACGTTACAGAAAGTAACAGAGATTAATATTGTCTATAATGCAGGCCAATACCGCTCGGTGGTTGTAGACGGATAAGAAGAAGAAGAAGAAGAAGAAGAGGAAGAAATAATCAGGTTCGAAACATTGATTAATCTTCAACCATTATCGTTACTTATGTCGTGGTGAAGGCCTTCGTATGAGCCAACCCCGATCGCTCAGTTTTACACTGTTGATGATCGAGAAACAAAATGTTCAAAGGTATAAATAATACATAAATACATAAATACATAAATAAAACCTTCGCTCTAGTGATGAGCAGCATCGGATGGTAACACTTTCTTCAACACCTCAAACAATGCACGTGTTGCGATTCACTTTGTTAGTCGCTGCTGAGAACTGTAAATTTTACCCCTTTGAAGTTCAATTTTATCTCTGTTTTCAATAGTTCAAAAATCGTCCGTCGAGCCAACGCAGGACTTCAATGTTTTTAGAGATCGCCAAAAAACCAACATCCAATAGGTTCTTACCATCTTATCAAGGGGTTCAATGAATTGTTTAGTGATGAAACAGAAACAGCGTAGCGGGATCGGGTGCGGCCAACACCATTGACAGAAAACTTGTCACATGGGTCACTGCTATAGACACCCTCTCAAATATATGTAAACTAAGGGCAAAGTGAACACACCTCGATAGATCATCGCAAAAGCGGTTACGAAAGCCGCTGCAGCACGCACGAACCAAATGATGCATCTCGTTGTGGCGAGTGGGTCGTCGCCGATGTTTAGATTATGATGGCGTGAAAGCCGCTTGGGCCTGAAGGCCCGGCCCAGGTTGGTGAAACTAAAATAATTAGTCTATGATTAATGATCAATCGCTTGAAGCGACAGTGACAAATGCTTTTTGGCAAAACTTTCCTCGCATCTAAGAGAGTCAAAGAAGCTGATCATGCTGATGAAGATAACAACAAACGAATGCATTTTGGTGACAAGCAAATCGGGAAAGTGTTGTCATGTTGAGGTTGAAGATCGCGAAGATATTGAAATGAGTGTTGGAATGAGGGCTCCTGCCTCAGGGTTGCTAACTGTTTTCAGGCGCAAAAGTCTTGTATGTGTTGCCATTGTCCTGTCCTTCGAGGGCGGGGGTTGTGTACTTCAAGTCGCGATAGAATACGTGTTAAATTTCACACTTTGCACTGCAACTACGCCGGCTCGACTTGCTGGCAATTCTTGCACTTGGTTTTGACAGGGCAAATGTCGCAAACTATCCTTCTGTGGACTTCAGGTTTTAAGGAATCGAATAACTTATAGTAAGTTAACAATGTATCGAAAATAAGTTGCGTGCGAACATGATTGACGGCAACATAAAGTGTTATGTGCCGTAGCATAACTATTCGAAATTTGGCCAAACGCACAATCTATTTTTGCGTTTTTCTTACAACACTAAAGATGAGATAGGCAGAGAGAGAGAGGAATGGAGAAAAGGGAAAAAAGCTTGAAGCGGGACGGCACAACAGAGCTGGGACACTGGCAACCGAAACGCTTAGCCAGTCTCCGAGTCAGTGCTGTCCAAACTAGGGTCGTGGGCAGAGCCTTGACGCAGCGGAATGTGTTTCCTTCGTAGCTATCGCTTACGCATAATTATTATCCTTTGTGCCGTTTCAGCAGTGTCACCCACAGCATCGCCTGTTAATGAGTGTTTGTAATCGTTGCCCATTTTTTGTACTTTTTCTGTGACCTCTAATAAGATGTATCATTGGCCTCTTTTCCCGCTGCAGCTTCTGTTGATTCACGTGTGAAATTGCTCAGTATTTACCAATATGATGACTTCGATGGGTGTCGTCGATTGCACAGTGATTTTGTGTATTGCGTTACTAAAGTGCACTTTGATCCGGATCCCGATTCGTTGCTATGGAACTATTTACAGGTTAGTGTTGGTTACATCCAGTGTACGGAATGCGCCCCATTTCGATCATTTTCGACAGCGGCGTCCGCTGAGAAAACAACTCATCTCAAGTTTGCTTTCGTGATGATCTCTTTAAGCCAATAAACCGCGGTTATTTATCATCAACAAGAATCAACAAGAATGTGGATTGATAGATACTGTCCTGGTAATTTTAAAATGATTTAAATGTATTCCAAAATGTCACCACTAGTTATCGTTCTGGTTGGGTGACTTCAGATTTTCAATAATTCAATGAGACATTGAGTTGTAACATAACTCTACGGTGAAAACTCCATAATTAATCGAATTGGTTGGAACTCCAATTCGAATGGGTAACGAAGCATGTGTTGTTAAAGTTGAATTATTGAGCTTATTTAAGTCATAGACAAAACTGTACCAAAAAGGTTGTAGCCAGCAAACACAAATTTATAAGTAATCAATAATTTGCTCATAGCTCATAGCAAATATTCAACCTTCGCTTCACCTTCTGAATAGGAACAGAACAGAATTTAATTTTTCTTAATGCTTATTTAGGTCGTCTTTGCGTGGGTGTTTTTGGTCAAAGATTGAATTGCGCCAGACCAAGTATGTAAGCCGTTTATTAGGGCCGTTTTCTACATTAGGTACCGGGCAAACGAATGTCCAATGCAACACTATACAGCGTTATTTGCTCTTCAGTCTTGGTAATGAAATAGTCTTTTTCATATTTTTTGTTGAAAACACGATACTTGGTCTTGGCCTGAAAACACGCTAACCGACCTACAAATCGGGAAGGAACTTAAAGGACTCCACAATTATGTAAGCTTGAAAAGAGAAGTGATCAAGAGCGTGGAAGGCTTCACGCTTGCCAGCAAAAACGTGTCATACGCAGATGTTTTTTGAGTTGGTAACGGTTTTTAAACATACAGCCTGGCCTGATACCTGGCCAATGTATTATTACGGGGAAACTGTGAATGCCTTAGTCGTCCCCGTCGGAGCATTTAGCCGCTCCTTCTCCAACGCTACGAAAGTGCCATTAACTACTTCGAACGGGGGGGTTTTTGTCCACATATATTGTTTGAAGTGTTTGAATAGCGGAGTGATGTCACGGTGGTCCGACAAATCGGGCCTCGGGTCAGAAATTCATTTCATCCACAACGAATGTGTCGGCGAGGTTCGTGATGCTGCGTTCCTGCCGCAAGGCATTGTGTATGGAGCGGGTCTACCTTTGGTCTACAAGGTTATGCCGGATGATTTGCTCGAAAGTGTTTTCTAGGGTACAGCATACATTTCAAATGCCTTACGTAAAAGTCTTTCTAAGGAAATCATGCGCTCTCGAAGATCGAAATCAATAGGAGAGGCAATACGCCGTCGGCGCAATATCGCGTGTCGCGTGATGTAGATAGTGCCAGAATGTATAAGTTAAACTATGAATGGCAATAGTAACGGTGGTTTGTAAAATTATTTTCGAAATTGACCATGGCTGAGACTAAAAAATAAAATGTTCCAAAAAACACACACAACATCCACATTACATCTTGTCTACGTCAGGAAACAGTAAAAGAATAGATGATCACGTAACTTTTATATTCTCATTGAGCCAGTGTAGTGTAGTATACTCAATTAGTTATAAGATAGTCAATTACAAGCTATCATGGTCTGTTAAAGCTAAGCTCATTGATTTACATTAACTTGGATAAACGTAATAATTGATAAAGTTTTAAAGCCAATGCACTTTGGGGAATTTGTATGAGAAAGGCGGATATATCTTTATAAAGGCAAAAAATCTTTATCAAATTTTGTATGAAAAACGAAAGTAAGAGCTCGGACGCAACCGAAATGTTAACTGTGGCTTATAGTGAAGCTATAAAAAAAGCAGCGCTTATCAGTGGCTCAAATTTGTTTTCAGAGGGCCGAGGGTGAATTTTTGGCCCAAACAACACTCTAGTGATGCCAAAGCCACTTTATTCCCCAGATCTGGTCCCTTTTGACTTTGTACTGTTTTTTCAAAAACTCAAATTACCGCTTCGTGGTCAATTACTTTTAAAGTACACAAAAATCAAGAATAAGCCAAATCTTGTCCAAGCTAAACAGCTGTCAAAAATTGACTGATTACTCAAAATGGCCGAACTTTTTACCATAAATCAGTAAAATGTGTAGCAACCTAAAGCCCGGTCCACACGCTACGATAATCGTTTACGATGCCTCGTTTCAGACGCATCGTAACGATGCATCGTAGTGTGTGGACAGCGAAATTGGTCGTTTACGACCATCGTTTCAGGTCAAAAAAATCTGAACCATCCAGCATAAATTCTTTCCGATTTCCATACATGTGTGCGTGTGCTGATGGTGGTTTGGCATGTTGTTTTAAATGTTTTTAAAGCAAAAGTTTAACGTGTGAATAAAACTTTACTTAAACTTCGCTTTGAAAGCCATTTCCTCGACCACTAAGACTGGGACTGAAAATGGGAACGGGAACGCCGCAACGAACCAGCGCCATCGAAAACGGCCTGCACCCCGGAACGACCAGGCCCCGGTGCAACAGCAACGCCTGCACCTCCGGGTGAACACACAAAATCGCGTTAACGGAGAAAGAGCCGTCGAAGCAACCCAAAAAACGGTCTAGTGATTAACGACCCGCAGTTCCGTTTATTGGGCCCACGCCGTTAAGAAATTGGGTTCGGCAAATCTGCGTCATTGCTGCGAGCCACCAAGTGCGTCATTTTGGCAAAAACGTACGCACTCTCCCAACGTAGGAAACGGTAGAGTGATCAACGACCCGCGAACCCGTTAATTGGGCCCACGTCGTTAAGAAATTGGGTTCGGCAAATCTAACCCAAGCCACCAAGTGCGTCATTTTGGCGAACACGCACACACACACTCAACGCGAGTGCAGCTACGAATCAGCCACGGAACCAGCTACGAATCAGCTACGGAACCAGCTACGAATCAGCTACGGAACCAGCTACGGAATCATCCACGATCCTGCTTTCGTGAACACCCCATCGTGAGAATGCACAACATGATCTACGCCCGTCTCAACGTGGGGTCAACTGATCAACACTTGGCCGCTTACGCCAACAGCGGAAGAACCAGCAGCAAGCCTACGAACATCGCCGCTACATCCACATTCATGACGTCGCAGCCGGCAGCTTTCGACTCATCATCGCCGACATCGATGCATAATCTCGCTACATCCAACAACGGGTACCGTCTAAATCACCAGGCTACTCATTATGCGCGGTTCCCCCGACTTTTCCTCTGGCCTGACGAGTCGGCTAGAAGGGGCGTAGTGTAGCGACCTCGTCGTAGCGATATCTTTTCGAAAAGTCCGCGAATACAAATTCGGGCAGTCGAGCAGCACGGTTGAAAATCGTCAAGTATTCATTGAACAGTTTTCTCCACACCTTCGAAGAGAAGTTTCTCCGACCTTTCTCCGATGTCCGAGCCGTTCGGACGTGTGCCCGGCGTGGGCTAATCTAACGCACGCTCACGAACGACGATCTCAAATAAAAAAATAGCAACTACCTTCTGCTAAATATGATACACTAAAATGTTTTGATACGTAATTGTCTGCAAATATCGAACTTCTGATAAAAATTGAATATTTACAGGATATAAAATGATCGAGGAGATTTACACATTACGTTTATGGATGTTTTTAAACAACTAATTTCGAAGTATCTAGTCCATGAACTATTATTTAAACGGTTGATAGAATACTTATTTGTCATTTTCTTCGTCCAAACTTGATCTACTTATTAATCAATTATTTACTTGATTAAATACATGATCCGTCGCGATATCGTCATTAAAATTTCCTTCCATGATAAAAACAAACTTTAAATATATCAAGAAAACTAAGTTTATGGGCTGCCTATAACCTAATGCAATTGAACTAATTTTAGGGTCACTGCTTTGGTATTGCAGGAATGAAAGAGTCTTCTAAATTGTACATTGCACATTGTGCATAAAAATTACACAACGTAGAGTTCTATACAAACGTATATTTGGAAAGAGGTAAATACTTATTACCTGCAAAGGGTACATTCGGTGTGTTCGGTTAGTTTGGTAGCGCAAGGCCCCGGAATAATTTTGTTGCATTATCAAATATCAAGAGCACCATGTGATCGATGCGAGGGCACTTTTTACAGTCAATAGTTGCGATAGGAGATGAAACGAAGAATGTGATGATCCTAAAAAGAACCGATGTAGGAAATGTAGACATAGATGTACTGCATAGAGTAGAGATTATTTTAAAGGAAATAACATAGATTTAGGAGAATAAGGAATGGTTTTTCGAGTTATAAGCGAATTCCCGATAGTTTTGGCCACATTATTACTAAGTAGAATGGAACGAATGCAAGATAGCGCTAGTGTTGTACTAAGTATGACTATCAACTAATTAGCCTTCAAACTTCTATTGATGTTCCTGACAGAACTACTCCACTCATCCCCGTCGTTATGATAGAAGGACGATCGAGATGGGCACTTGTGTCCAGGAATGTGCCGCAGCGTCCGCGGCTTACAACATAACGACCGTTCTAGAAGATTGCGTATCGAGCAAAGTGTGGGCACAGTATGAGTTCAATTCCAGCGTTGAAACAGTGAAATGTATCAGTTCTACAGAATCCACCCCTCAAGACGCGACAGAGATAGGTAACGCATGTGTTTGCGGACCAAGTGTAAAAGTTTTAACCGTAAATCTACCGCTGTACCATTAGGCATTCTTGAAGTGGCTTTCCTCTGCTGTGCTGTCGGAATTGTAGTGCTAGTCGGTTTGTCTACAGTAAAAGACACAGCTAAACCACAATCCACCAGGTGAGATGCTAGCTTCTCGAGTGCAGCATTCTGAGAGGGTTAACATCTGCGCTAACCACCTTTCGCATTTGGTTGATCAAGTTTCTTTCCAGTCCCTTCATGTCTTGTGAAGTCGTTTTCACTCGCACGAACCCTGCCCAAGCTGGTGAACCGGAACGGCCGGTCAGAATCGGCGCTCTACCATTTGGATGGTATACGGACAATCGCAACGATGAGTATTCTGTTGGCTCATTCCTCTATACCGTTATTAAAAATGCCCCTGAAGAATGTAGAGCAGCTCGAGTCTCAGCTCGACCATCCCTTACTTCCGATTGTAATGGCCGCTAATACGTACACAGTACAGTTGTTTTTCATCCTGGGAGGATTTCTGTTGGCAGTCAGCATACTCGAGCGTGGGGATACAGAAACATCGGTATCATTCTTTTTTGAACGAGTTAAAAATCGGCTGATAAGGTAATGAAACACCACATGCTGTGCACCTTAATTCATTTCTTTCTTGAGTCCTTTCCAGATTTTTCTTTTTTTATCATCAATGTTCTTGGAGAAGCAACTCTTTTTCACCTCCTCTGTATGTCTCCACTGATGTGTGTAAAATATCAACAGTGTTTTGCTTGCTTAAACTATTTCAGGATACTGCCGTCCTACATTTTCGTAATCTTCTTTCACGCATCCTGGTACCGTCACCTGTTCGACGGCCCAATCGGACACCGATTCACGGATTACTGTACTTCGCACTGGTGGACCAACTTGCTGTTCGTTAACAACTACGTCCACACGGAGGAACCGGTAATTAAAAATTAGTGTCCCTGGTAATTGTGAGTTTAGGGGTTCGTATGCACCAACCAGACATGTCTACTTCGTTTTCCAGTGTATCCAATTCGCATGGTATTTAGGGGCGGACTTTCAGCTTTACCTGGTCGGAACAGCGTTGATGATGCTAATGTTACGGTATGGAATCAATTAAATGTATCCGCCCAAAAGAATTGGCAATGTGTTCTCTTACTGCAACAGATTTCCCAAAGGAGCGCGATCTATTCAAATCTGCATGGTGTTGAGCGCGCTGTTGGTTCCCGCGATTACGATCTATGTCTTCAGGCTGGACGCTACTGTTATGTTTATCTTGAAGTGTGTTTTGCTTGCGCCTGCAACGGGCAGAATCATAACCAAAACTAAATTGTTTCAATTGCAGATACGTTTTGAAAGAAATCAGAACTTTGCCCTATTACACCAAGGTGTACCTTCCATTGGAGACGAACGCGGGCAACTATTTCTTCGGTGTCCTTGGTGGCATTTGCTATCATAAGTACAAAGACAAACCGTCGGGATTTGCTCGGCTAAAGGTAACAGGAGGCTGATAGTGTTAAATTCTTCAATAGCGTCATTCAATCCGCCTTATAGATGAACTATTTGCTTCTGATTGTGGGCACGCTCTTTGTAACGGGAAATTGCTTGACGATGCTGCTACCCGAAGACCATTTGGACTATCCTTCCATTTTGCTTGCCGTGTTTGGTTCGTTCCTGAAGAGCATCTGGGGACTGTTTCTAACCATAGTGCTGCTCTACTTGGCCCTGAAGCGGCCACCACCGGTGTTGGCAGTAGCACTTCGACATCCGATGCTGCTCGTGGGATCTAAACTTAGCTACTGCATCTATCTTGTCCAGTATGGCTTAATTTACACCATCTACAGATACGTCACAGAACCGCTGATGTACAATGGGTTTACTCTGGTCTGTGCCATTCACTTCTGCCTTGAAAATACGGTTCTGAAAAATTATATTTTCTGTAATTTCAGCTTTTGTTCACGTCCACGATCGTGAGCGTAACATTGACGGTCGCTTTCTTGCTGCACGTGTGCCTGGAGCTGCCTTGTGATACGCTTCTGAAACCCGAAAATCCCGGAAGCAAGCGAAAATAATCAATTTTACAAACTGGTGCTCCTGAAGTTTTCTTTAAGAATATTATACTTTGAAGCTTTACCATCGTAGTTGGAGTGAATAAACATATGCATTCTGTAGGAATTCTTAGCGAACTATGTAATAGAACGAAATGAAATTTGATTATCGCCGAAACGTGGAAAATTGTCAAACTTTGCGATGGATGACCGTCTCAATTTTCGAGCAAAGAGTTTGCCATGTGTTTTCGGATGTAGATGCAGAAAGTAAACGACTAGTTGATATTAAAGTTTCATTTTCTTCATTTTTGCT
The DNA here is from genome assembly GCF_943734635.1 of Anopheles cruzii. Classification (NCBI taxonomy): domain Eukaryota; kingdom Metazoa; phylum Arthropoda; class Insecta; order Diptera; family Culicidae; genus Anopheles; species Anopheles cruzii. Next base: position 30,557,826 of record NC_069144.1, on the reverse strand, counting down.
TTTCACCATTGCTAAAGCAGTTTTCACTTAAGTCAGAAGTGCATGGTCAGAATGATGCACTGTTCTGCAATGTGAATGCGAGTAGAGTACGGACATTTGTTATTTGTCTCAGCCACAGCATCGCGAGCGGTCGTATCGTGCCCAAAACCCAACAAAACCAAAGTGTGAGTAGGTTTTATTACGAGTTTGTTTCCAAGTCCAACAAACAGATTCGCTCACATACTTTATTTTTGGGAAATCCTTGTTTTTATTCATATACTTTTTTTGTTTTTCATTAATCAAAAGTTTCGTACAGGTTTGCTCAACAAAGTAATTTTTGCGGCGTTTACTTTATCCGTTTAGTTCTACTTGTTAGTCTACGTTACGCTAGTGCTTAATGTATTCTTTAGAGAATAAAGTATCCTAGTGCAGATCCACTTCTAGTTGTTTTTTTTTTAATTCAATTTACGCTCGTTTTGGATAACTCATCGAGTAAATTCATAGTATGGTACGAAAGTGCACTCGTTCCAAGCAAACTCGCCATTTTCATTACGAAACTAAATTTGGTTGTTTTGATGCCGATGAAACATTTGGCTGTGCCATCGTGTACTGTTAATCTCCCTAATGCCAATTTCAATAATGCTATTCAGTGCAGCCTTTTCCATCAAACGGATCCTTTGTAATATAACAAACTAGCACCAAAATGCTTTCATAATGATGATGATGATATATAAGTGAATGTATATACATAGCTTCTTGGTGTGTATGTCTGTGGCTGTGTGTTCAAAGCTTTAATTTTTTCATGATATCGCTAGAGTTCATGATTAGATATTGTATGAAGTATGGAGCATATATGAGATACACATTGACAGACTTGCACCTGAACAGATAAATGTCTATACCATTGCCTAAACCAGTGCGTATTTAGATTTTAGCGTTCAGAATGTAACTTTAATGAAAAGTTCGAAAGGTTACTAAGGGTTGTATAGGATACTATTAATGAGGATCTCTTTCTGTTGTTCAAGCAATCCCTGAACGTTTAAAATGTTTAATAACTAATAAAGGAGCAACAGGAATTGAACCTAGGTAACTTAGGTGGGAAACAAGCACTTCAATCACAAGGCTATGGACGGCGACTCTCTCTCATGCATTGTTACCTCCGGATTGACGCTATGGCTTGTTCGGTGTTGTACAATGTACACGAATCTTATCTGTATCATACAATGTTGTTTCATTGTTTAATTAATAAATACGGCAGTGAATGTGTTTTTCTCTCCTTTCTTACCTCATCTTACTGACTGGTTAGTGTCATAATTCTTTGTTCAATAATCTAGAATTACTTTTTTGCAATCAACACAAAACGCTACTCTTTAAGTAAAGAAATTAGTCACGAAACAAGCCAAATATCTTTCACAATCGGTATTCGTTGTTACAATGTGCCTATCTTTCTCTCTCTATCTCTTTCTCTGCTATGAATGTTCCACCGGAAACTGATTCGTGGATAGGATAAAATCGATTCATCCGGAACATGGTTTTACAGTTTATTTTATTGTGAGTAAACACATATCGTAACATATTATATCGGCATTGTAAACGTGCAATCAGTTGGTTCGGCTTCGGTGAATGCAAGACGATTTCAACTAAACAACTATAACCAATGGAAAAACGAATTGGATAGGCTACAATTCAATTAACATTAACATCTCGCTACGATTAATTTGCACGTTTTATGATACAAACACGTTTGCATTCTTTATCAACCATTCATTTAACTATGGCAGTGTACATAATCGGATCGTACTGTATTTATAACAAGATTGTGTGGATCGAATACGCTTAAATTTGTATAGGTTTAAACACAGTTTGCATATTTCTAAATGGCAGATCGTTGATCGATTTGCTTGCTTCCGTGTACAGTGTAACTTAAATATTTTGTAATATGCGTTTAAGGCTTGTTCCCCAGGGCAATACAAAAATGTAGCTGTCTTAAGCGTAAATGCACGAAATACAAAACGAAAAGCATCATTTGGATATAGGGGCCATTCCTTCCAGATTGTTTCACTTACAAAAACAAACGGGAGTTTGATATAAAAATATACTTCTCTAACCACAGCTTCTACTATGTGAAATATTGGCTTTATGCGAATAAACTAAAGACAATTTAATTTCAGATTTTGTACAGCTAAACTAGTGTGGCTGACTGGTGCCCAGGCCGCGTAGCAGCGGCGACCAGAGAGCATCAACCAGATCAGCTACTCTAAGCATCGGTACTAGGTTGAAAATCCATAGACAAATTACGACACCGCGAAGAAAGCAGTTTTCATGCCAAAAAAGGTTTGTAGGTAGTTCAACTTTTTAAAACGTCAAAGAAATCCTGAGCATAAGATTCCAAAAACGGCTTAGTAATGCTTTCAAGAGTTTTTTGTAACGATGTTAGTAGCGGGTTTCCTTGGAGTTTTGTGTGCAGCATTAGAGAATTGTATCATGTCGCATTGTGTTTTGTCTCAGTCAGTCTGTACGCAATACTTCCTATTGTGCTGGTAACTTTGAACCACCTTGCGCTTCTTCGCCTATTTATCGCCTAATAGTGATGAAAGTAGCACTTTATTCGCCTTTCATGATATAGTGTGATTAAACCGCACAGTGGCCCGCACGTAATGTTCAATAAAATACGTTTGCCGTGCAATAAGTCTCCTCATACTTCGTTCTCGCGAATACATCGAAAAAGAATCATCGACATTGTAGAATTTTAACTAAGTTTTCATCGATGTCAATAATCCTCCCATCCCACGTCGGGAAGTGCCATTTATAGTAAAAATAAAAATGTAACATAACGGAAGGGATTCCAACGGGGACTGCTGCCGTGCTGCTGTAAGCGTGTGCTATTTCAAAGCAACTTTATGTGTGCGTGCCTTGTCCTTAGTGAACAACTTCGCTGCTATTCATCGTTTCTTATTTCATTTATAATGGATGTTTGGATTTAATTTATAGTGGATTTCGGTATTTCGTACATTCTCGCCGCTCGTTGGCTTTCAGTGACTGGCTTGCTATGCTTACTGCTTAGTTTACTGCTTCTGACAATGTTAGCATAACTTGATCGTGCTCTGGCTGAAGGTCTTCGGGAAAAGTCGAACTACATTTATTATTAATTTTAATGGTTTCACTGGTAACGATCGTTTCTTTTGCTATGGTTTGATTAATGAAACATAAGTATTTTGCTGTTGTTTTAACAAATCGTGGTTTTAAGAGTATTTCATGCATCCATTTTGTTTTTATTACTGTAAATTGTACCTTAATCGTCAGTGATTCTTTACACCAAGAATTAAGAAGTAAGATGAACTTCACAAAAGGAATGAGGGTGTAGATTTCAGTCAAGTGAACAATCTAGTAAACACCATTACAACATATTTTTAAAGTAATAGTCAATGGGTGTGTGTTATTAGTTATCTTAAAGCAATTAATCGTGGAAAACTCTGCTATTTAGTTATCCCCACTAAGAGCTACCTCAAACCAAACCATGCTCTGACTCTGACTTTCTTTTCATTTGATGTTGTTGAATTGAAAATTGAAACCAATTCTATCCAACGCATGCCCTAATTCTCACACAACACGATTTGAAAGTTAAACAATTGTGTGGATTATACCCTTTGCCGAGTTCGTAGTGTATATCCGTACCGTTCCTTCCTTCTCTGTTCATGAAACTTCTCTTTCAAGATGTTTATGTTATTTTTAAAATCGTCAATTCACTGCACAAAATCATTGTTAACATGAAGTTACAGTAGTTAGGCACCACAACTAAAACGAAATAACAACCAAACCTAGGCAAAAAATAACATTTTACGATCTAAATATTTGGTTTTGTATCTTTTCAAGAGGATATTTCATTCTTCAGTTTTTCATTGTATTCTTTTGTGTGCGATCATAGTGCGAGAAGTTGGCTGACTGAACGATCCATTGAATTATGTTTAAAATTAGTTTAGTTTTTCTTCTAACATTATCCAAAGGTAGAAGTTGTCCTTTTCTGCCATGTGTAGTGAAGGCAAACTATAACAACAAAAACTAGTTCCGTATACCTAAATTCGTATTCTCATAGTACAGATAATGTACGAAAATTATCCTGCAGCCAGTCCTTCGTGATCATCGAGCACCGCTCAACACACTACAGTAGCACTTTTCATCTTCGCGATTCTAATTAAAATGTAGTGCATAAGTGAAGACCATTAGATTATTCCATCAGCTGAATTGTACTGTTGCAAAAAATGTGCTATTCCCTAACGCTTGCAGAAGACAAGAGTGCGCTCGAGACAAGAGTGATTTGGTTTCATTCTCATCGTTATGCAACAAAACAAAGACATGTTTTAGATTTCTATGTACGTACATCATCAGTGCACTGAAGCTTAACTGTTTCTAACTTATTTTGCCGAGTAAAAGCATATCAAAGAAAAACGTATTGATGGTTAAAAGTAGTTACAAAGTGGCTGGCTTCTCTCTGTCTATCGCTAGCTGTAGCTCCTCATGCCTATCGATTAAGTTTTGTTTCCCCGTACGCTTTTCGGTAAAACTACAGAACCAAATAAAAAAAAAACATTAGCTACCACAGCAAAATTGTTTAAAAACTGTATTACAATCGATATAAAAACAAGTGACAATTCAACACGAAAACAAGCGTTTCTTGTACGCGATATCGTTATAATGGTTTGGTGCAGTTTTGTGCAATGGTGCAACACAAAGTTTTATTTTCTAATAACAAAAACATAATGCTACGTGGAAACAATCATACACGAACAGAAATCTCTCGATTCAGTTAAAATCATACGAACATTTCTCTGGTCTGCAGCGGAAACGGGAGGGTGTAGAACGGCTGCGTGTGGACATGCATTTTTATGCAGCGTGAGAACGCTTCTATACGTAAACGGCTCAGTTCAGTGGGTAATCCAGTCACAAGGCTTTATACATCTTCAGCTGTGACCGAGGATATCATTCTTATATTCTGTGCTGGATGACAGAGTTAAGCTAAAAGAATAATGTGTATAAACTTGTCAAAGATCGAAACCGTTCAGTGAAACTTCTTCCGTTGTCCGTTTGTCGAAACGCATGTCGGATCTGCGAGCGCCAAGTAGAAAGACTACAAATTAAGCATAGCTAGCTGACGAAACAGATTTTTCTATTTGCAAAACGAGCAACCAACAAATGGATGTTTAAATAAAAACCGCATTTCTGCATTCCGTGCACATTCCATGAAAGAAGTTGTGGGCTTTCGCGTTATAAAAGGCTCTTGTTCTGTAGACGACTAACAGAAAATCGTTGCATTGTAATGAATGATCCATTGTAGCTTTGTAGCTGTTACTGCTATATACATGTACATCAACGTTTTAATATATACGTACTTATTCCACAATATATTCATTAAAATAAATTGATGTTTATATACATGTATAATTTCATACTCTCAATTATCCAGTCAGTTTAATAATTTATTGTTTCAATATAGAAGGCATTTATTTTCAGACTTCCTCGTGCTGGAAAATGTATTTCCTTGAATGTTTTATGATCTTTTGTAACGTATGACCGTGTGCCTATATGTTTGACAACATACATTCACAAAATACGATATATGGTACAGTAATGTAGCTGGTAGTACATGTGTGTTCAAGACGATGCAAAGAAAGCAATGATGGTTGTCTAGGGGGTCAAACTGACCAAAGGAAGCATGTTCCGGAGTCTAACATTTGCGTCGTTTTTGTTTTGCTGTCTAGCACTAGCATTGTCTCCGTTGTTTTGCTTTGATGCGATGCGATTCTGGTTTTCTCGTATTTTCGTGTGGATTTGGAAAATAACACAATAGTGACACGGGATCAGACGGCACGAAACCATTCGGCTCGATGGCTTCACTTTGCTTTGGTTGATCGTTGCTTAAGCCTCGGTAACTTCGCACGTGTGTTTATTTGGCTGTTATGTTCAAGCTGTCCGTGTAACTAAATGCAACGACTCGCGTTTTGGGGTAAAAGCGTTTGTGAAAAAAATTTATTTTCAAAAAACCACGATACTATGTACTTTATTCCGTGCAGTAGTACTCTATTGTGAGTACAACGTAAGGCAAAAAACGCATACATTGTATCTCCGACTCTAGCAATGCTATTCCGGCCACAGAATAAACCATTGGGATCTGCTACTGTACGGAGGAACGCGACGGGGACGAACTCTTGTTTGGGGGGGGTCAGACTACAACCGCATTAACCGGGGTGCCTGTGAAGCTTCTATCGAAAGTTTCATCATGCATCAGGTAACACTGTTTTAATGACAAATATTTTTACCCCATTGTTACTATTTCCGTAATTATTGATATTACTTATCATGTTGCTAGTTCTATTCCATTGTTTTTTGTTGTTTTCAGTATTATGTGTATTGGCAGTGTGACGGTTAGTATGGGCAGGGGGGGATCCGTTACTGTTTCTGCTGTTGTCTTTGCTACCGCTTTCAGGCTGCTCGTTTTGCAGTCTAGGTATAGTCATCACTACTGTTGGGTTTTGTTCGGTTGTCGTACCAGTCGAAAATGCGTCGACCAGCGGGGATGATGATACGACGGTCTTGGAACTCACATGTTGCGCTTCATGTCCCTCCACCGCACCGGAAGAGGAAACCAATAACGTAGACTGATTGGCCATGTCGATTCTCGGAGCAGATGACAGCGGATACGAAGCTACGGCGACACTTGTGCAACGGCGTTCCACTCTAGCATTGTTATCACTGTTGCCTGCAACATTTGTGTTTATGCTTTCTTTGAAACCACTGCAATCAACAGTTGATGCTCCCGGCAACACTCTAGGCGACTTTGGATCAACGCCTGGCACTGGTAGCGACGAAACCATCATGCCGTGCGCCACCATCTGCTACCTAATGTTGGCTGAGTTCAGAACGAAGGGAACATAGAACATTTTGCTCTCCAGGAGCAAACTAGCTGCGGTTTGAATCTGCAAAAGAGAGTTATCGAAAAACCGGAACAAATATATCGGTGCGCCATAACGAAGTATAAATAACTAGAGCAGAATAACAGAATACATTACCTCCGGAATATGAGACAGAAGATCGCTGAACCGATTTGGATTGTGTGGCATCGCGTGCTGCAGATAGCTTCTAAGTACTTGAATGTATCGTTCCTGAATACTTTCCAGCTCAACCTCTAAATGTCCCAAGAAAAGGATACACCCAAAACTTGTGTCAGTTAATCAGTCAACATAAGAGTAAGCTTTCTCGAGCGTAACGTAACGTTAGCGATCAGTTAAAACAAATAAATCTGAACCAACAATATAATTCAATGGATGAACCTAAGGAAAACGTCGAATGGTACGCATGTTAGCATGCAATGAACGGCGGAAACGACCTCAAACGCTCCGTTAACCGTGTCTCTGATGTGATTTACCTTTATTCAGAAGAATGTAGACTTTCAAACAAACGTACTCCTCCATTTTTAGCTTGATTCTCCGAAACATAATCGTGATCTGCGTCATTTTCTCTACCATCTGCCCAACGTCGATCTTGAGTTGCTCAATAGATATCGGGTGGCCCATAAGGGTCGTAAGGCAGGACTGAAGTGTGTGCAAATGACAAGTAATCTGCAATCGAAAGCGAAGAGAAAGACCGCATGTTAAACTAACAAACTGCGCTCCGAAAGACTGTGTGGTTCTTCTCTGAATGGTACCTCTTCTTCAAATTCCGTGTCCGTTTTATCCGGGGCAAGCAGCACGACACTGCTCCCGGTAGACGTTTGTGTTAGATTGGAAAAGCCTTTCTTGCCGTGCATAGCCTGATAGGCGGCGGTGGTCAGTACTAATATCTCATGCCATTTGTCGGTCAACAGCTTGGTATGTATCTCGACCGGTATGTCCATGTAGAAAGGTAGCTTTCGAGTCCATGACACCAGCTTGTGCACGATCGAGTCCCCTATGTTACACAACTTATCACCGATCTCCGATTTGTCGGCGAGAAATTCACTAAAATGCGGTAAGGTCGCTATGTCCTCCATAGCATCACAGTCTATTAGAGTATGTATCATGGTCAAGGCTTGCTCGTACGATATCGAGCGGTCCTTGGAAGAGCTAACGGCATTGTCCAATCGGTGTCGTAAATGCAAAATTTCGCTCGGATTGGTTAGTGCCGTCTTGAGGATGGTTCCGTTCATCAAATGCGCAGGTAGGTTCATAGCGCCTTCCGACTTCACCATCGTCGGCGACGTCGTGGACGATAGATGGTGATGCGCCTGATGTTGCTGTTGCTGTGGGTAGTGTTGCGGTTGCTGGTGGTACAAGTTGGTCGACTTGGGACTATCGCCCAAACAGCCAAACCCAGATCCACTGCCGTCGAACGTAGTACCGCCGATTCCACGTGCCCTGGTACCAGAGCTTCCGAGGTTGGTAATAGGACCAGCACTTCCTATGGCACCGGCTCCACCATGCAGCTTGGCGTTAGCGTTGGTCTTTTGGTTGTTCTTTTTGTGTTTCTTATACTTAACTTTGTACAAATTGTAGACGGCGCCACTATTACGACCCCCGGGCATACGATCTTCTCGAACCGCTGCAAACAAAAAAATAACACACCACAGGGAATCAGCAACACTGTGCATCGCGATAGGTCCTCCCCTCAGGCATCCGCTTACCTTGCAGAACCATTCCCTGTTCTATACACTTTTTAAATCTACAATACTGACAGCGGTTACGCTGGGCTTTCGTAATTTCGCATGTCCCATCAGCAACGCAAGTATACACGCGGCGATTTTGTACAGTCCGTTTGAAAAATCCTTTGCAACCCTCGCACGTAATGATTCCGTAGTGCAAACCGGTCGCTTTATCCTCGCATATCATACACACGAGCGGCTGATCATCCTCCTCCGGTGGCATATCGTCGAGCATTTCCTGCAAACAAATGAGAACCAAATTTACCAGATCAGTTCACCAGAATGCGCCATCTCGTTTGGGTAATAGGCTCCGTTTCAGTAACAGTGAAAACGAACGAAGGAACAACCTTATGTAACGTACAGTATGAGAGTATGGGAAATTCAATCAGTACTTATTGTAGTCCTTTGGAGCTTGCTTCTTGGGAAATGTGTGGGACCATACTCGTTCCGAAACAAACCAAAATCTCATTTCTCTTCGATTCCTCTACTTTTCTTTTCTCTTTAAACATTTCGTTAGTACAACAGATTACATTTATTAGGTTACCTTTTTCGGAACGCCGATTCCTCCGAGGCTCCAAGCCAGATGCTGCGGTTGTGCGGTGAGGTTGAGAGCTTGTTGTTGCTGCTGCGTTTGCTGTAATGATTTCGGCTGCTGCTGCTGGTGCTGTTGCTGTTGCTGTTGCTGTTGCTGCTGCTGCTGCTGTTGAGCCTGTTGTTGGCCATTCGGGAACTGACCGTAGTCACCTGCCCAGAGCCTTTCCATGTTCAACGGTAGCCCGATCCGAAGATGGTTCGTCCCTTGCCCGGCAACGGCGGCCGCAGCTGCAGCCGCGGCCACAGTGGCCGCTATGGTGGTCGGCACAACGGACTGACCCAGGCTTAGTAGCAGGTGAGCGGCCTCTTCGTTGTTGTTGTTCGGAGAGGCGTGGCTACTGGTGAAGCTGCTGTTGCTACTGTTGGAGGCAACGCCAGCCGTCGCCAGCGTCCCATTGCTTTGGAGATTCGATGCCTGCTGCTGCTGCTGCTGCTGCTGAGCCTGCGGCATGGATTGTTGGTGAAGAGGGTGATGTTGAGCTACATTCGCTATGATGACGGGCGCTGTACCCTGCGACAACCCAGCTATGGTTCCACCGGGACTCGGGGAAGCATTGTGGATGTTCAGCTGGGCATCGCAACTCCAAACCATCGTCCGAACGCCGCACGATTCGCCCATAATCACAGTAGGAGTGTTGCGTGGTGACGTCTGTGACGTTATGGTTCGCGGACTGCTATGATGGTGCTGCGGTGAGTGTTGCGATTGATGTTGCTGATGAGGTGAATGCTGCCTCTGTTGCTGTTGCGGTGGTGCTTGCTGACGATGTTGCTGCTCCTCCTGCTGTTCCTGGTGCTGTTCCTGGTGCTGCTGTCGCTGGTGCTGATGATCGTGCTGTTGCTCCCCTTGCTGCTGCTGCAGATGTTCGTGGTAGTGCTGTTGCTGTTGCTGTTGCCGATGCTGCTGATGCTGTCGTTGCTGCTGCTGCTGCTGCTGCTGCTGAAGTTGGTGGATTGATGAAGATATTTTACTTCGTATGGGCTGTCCCAATGGGCCGCCAATAACTTCGGGCTTCACACCGTTGATGCGGGTAGCAGTAACTGGCCACACGGAATGTTGCTGGTGCTCGTGAGACTGCGACACCGCAAGCTGGGCTACGTTTGGCTGGGCAAGGGCGGAATTGGTTTCGTTTTTTACTCGAAACAATATCGCAGCATCCCGAATCGGATGGCGAAGTTGGGCCGTTCCACCACCGCCGCCGGTCGTTGTGGTGGCCGGCGCCTCCAACGAAGGAGTTGTACTGATTGCTGTGCGACTTTCGCCACCGGTGTTGGCAGAACTGGCCATCGATGGCGAGTGATGATGCTGGTGAATGTTTTGCTGCGGCAAGCGCTCCCGTTTGATGATAATGTGTGGATAGGATGGGGCATGTTGTTGAAGTTGCGCACCAGCCGAGTTGCCCGGGCTGCCCAGCTCCCGCTGTTGCTGATGTTGCTGCTGCTGCTGCTGCTGCGGTGACATAGGTGGTTGCATAGGGGAGGTACTACTATGCGTACTGCTTCCCACAGGCGCCGGACTGACGGATTGCCGGGCAACCGTCGGCACGGAGGTCTGGGAAACGTACACATTGCTACCGACACGCTCCCGTTTGATGAACAGTTGATGTTGCGGGGCCTGATGCGTGGTAGCGTTCGCAAGGTTCAACTGGCGATTGCCGGCAATCACCGCCGAACTGGCCACAACCACCTGTTGTTGATGCTGATGTTGTTGCTGCTGCTGTTGCCGTTCCTGTTTGATGCGTATTTGATGTTGCATAGTTTGCAGCATTTGCTGGGATGACACCACAATGTGCTGGTGGTTGGAGACGCCGCCACCACCGTTGTTGCCGCCGCTGGACACAGAAGAGGCAACATGACTAGAACAAATCTTTGTAGACAATGTACCGACTCCGCCGATGGAGACCTCTGCGTGTTGGAAGCGCGGTAAGGATGACGATGGCGTCGTGGCCGTAGACGTGGAGGATGAAGACATAATTGTGGATGATTGTAGGACGGAGCCATCGGAGCCAATCGAATGCATGGTGTGCTGTCGGTGAACCGGATGACTATCGCCCATATTCACACCCTCGGCACTCTGGCTGCTGTGGCTCGGAGCGTCACGGTGATAGACCCGCTGGGGATTCGCGGTGTTAGTGTTGCCGTGGTCGTTAGTCGCCGCAGCATCCGCGTCGGAACAGGCCGCTTTCGTGGCCGCGGTGACACACGCCGGCGCTGCGGGTGTGGATGTAGACGAAGATGATGCTGCGGGTGCGGAGAAAGAATCAGTCACCTCAGACGGAGAAGCTAGCTGAGGAGGCAGCGCTGATTGCTGCTTCCGCATTCCCAACGTAACCAGCGTCGTGGCTGCCGCTGCCACGGCTTCCGCCGCGGCCGCGGCATTCGTCACGGTGCCGTCCGATGCGGCAGTGGGTTGTTCACTTTTTATCCGCGACGACGGCGGAGTAACGAGCACGGTCACATGTTGCTGTGGCTGCGTTTGATCGCTACTATCGCTGGGTCTACTGTTGCTGGTGATATTTGCATTGGTCACAGCATCGCAAGGGTCATCCTCGGAACGGCACTGTCCTGTCCGTTGGTGCTGCTGCTGCTGTAGTAGCTGGGAGTAATCGAGCAGTGCCACGTTGCCGCTGGTACTACTGTTCGTATTATGGCCTGCGGGGAGCTTGCTCCTTTCGTTAACATTGTTGCCCCTGTTGTCGATCGTAGACCCGCTGCTGCTGCTGCTGCTGGTACCGTTATTACTACAACATCTAGTGTCGCTGCTACTACTACTAGTACTATTGCTACTATCACAACAACCGCTGTTGATATTTGCCGCAGTAGTCAATGGAGTTACCGACCGACCGGGCAGCCGTTCGTCGGCCACGGAACGGATTACGCTCGCGCCGCCACTGCCAGTGCACGATACCGTAGCGCACGTCGTACTGCCACATGGCTGGTTAATGTCCGATCCGGGGGACGAATCGGGCGATACTACGTCGCTGCTGAACAGGTCGTCCTTCGCACTGGCGGGCACCGCCGTTATCGTCGTCGTCGTCGTCGTCGTCGTCGTGGTAGTACCACAGCTATGATCGAATAACGGCAACTTCGGAGCTGGCATCGAGAACGCGAGGTTGCAGTAGTCTTCAGGTTTACTTTTCTGTTTCCCGTCGGCATCTTCCTCCGCGCTGCTTTTACCGCCACCGTGGCTTAACCGGCTAACACCGGCGAGCCTGGCGGTGGTTTCGGCATCAACAGTTGCGGCAGTAACAGCAGTAGCAGTAGCCGCAACCTGGCACGGATCCTCGCCTGACGCAGACGACGATAGGCTTTCAGTTGTTGCGCCAACCGTTGAATTATCGGGCTGCGACAGGTACTGGGAATCTGAATTTTCTTGCTGCTGTTGCTGTTGCTGCTGTTGCTGTTGCTGTTGCTGATCGCACATTTTCGGCGAAAGGGGCTGCAGAAGATCCGGTGATGATGTGTTCGTGTCAGCTATTGATTCACCGTCGCTGCTACATCGTGAGTCGACTTTTCTACGCTTCAGTTTCAAGTCTTGAAAAAGGCTCATTTTATCGAGCTCGCTGTATGGACCACGGCTCAGTGTCATAATTCCTGAATAATTTGATCAAAAAGAAACGGGGAGAGAAAGAGAGAGAAAGAAAACTGTTACACAGTGTAGTGTAGTTGTAGAGTACTGAATACACTTGAGGACATTAAGCAACTTGTAATCCTATTTGGTTATGCGAAACCATGAGCCGACAGTCAAAGTCTTGGACCGATTATTATTTCTTCAATTATTGTTTGCAAATTAGTAAGTAGAAATTCAAATCGATCGAAGTAGAGGTCCTTTTTGATTTGTGTCTCTATAATAGTTCAAGTTCAAGTTTAAATCCATTTCAATTCAATCAAGTTCAAACCCCTTTTGCGGAGCAACTATTGAAGATAGGGAAGCATCAAGTGAAGGATTCTACGAAAACGTTGCGTACTGGCGCTGTGTAAGCGATTATTATATATTTGTACTTCCGCAATCGATAGCAAGAATGAAGTGCGAGGAGAGATCATCGGCACTGCCGGCAAATTTAGTACTTTAATATTTTATAACAGTCATAGTCAGAAAAACATTAATGTCGAATTCAAATATTTCACTCGAATTCAATATTTTATATTATTTAGTGAAATACAGTGACCGACATGAATTGATAAATAAATAACCAAACGCATAAAAGCGAGTGCAGTGAAATCGTTCAATTTCTTACATTAAATGAAACCGTGCACACGCTTTTCTATTTTTCCTTCCGCATATATGTATTTAAAAATCATACTTTTGTTCTACTTGAGCCTACCGTTAGATGAAAAATTGAGTGATTGCAGGCTTGCCTTGAACGCGATGAACTCGAATTGCAAATGCAATTGAACATGTACCGAAGTGCGCATAACTGATCGGTAGCAATCGCCTGCGGTCCGGGCTAGTACATGAAGTTGATCGCGATCAATATTCAGCCACCGCCAGCCATATTTGCCATCATCTTCCCACTTCCTAGTGTCGATATCAGGAAGTTTTTCGATCAATGGCAAGGGCCGAAAATTTGTGCACAATTTAAGAAGTCACTCTTAATAAACCTTGTAAATCTTTGTGATCAATTCAATGTTTTTCACTCAATTTATTTTCTGTAATTTTTTTAAATTATGACTTCGACAAGAGTATGCCGGAAACAAAAAATACGTTTAAATTTGTTTCAAGTTTATCGACGTATGCATTGAGCATTGAGCCAGGCGTTCGCTAGAAAGCCCCTGTTAAATGGTGCAGAGTTCAGATCAATGTCGTGGTACAATTGCACCCAGATTGCAAGCCCGTAGCATCCAGTGATGACACTATCAACCAGCCACCGGGGAGGCTTTGCAGTGGTATTTGTATGACCGCACTTCGCTGCACTTGGCTGATGATTTATTGTAGAACTAACCTACCACAAAAGTTAACCCACATTATTTCAACTGGTAAGCTCAGGGTAACGTACTCCCCGTTCGCAAGTAACGCAATACTTGCAGCGTGCCTCTCGTGAGAGGACAAGGGCACTCGTGGAAGGGGCATCGGTACGCCACACACAGTACTCGATCGTGATAAGTTCCTTCAACATTTCACAATCACTATGTCAAAGCGCATATTTTTTTCCGCCATTCCTCCACGTGCCAGAGCGGAATGGACGATCCATTCCTGCTGTGCTCGTCGAGGATGTGGGGCTCTAAACGGTACATGTCTTTCAGAATGTTTAGTATTTGTCTACTGAAAACATAATACGATCACTTTGAAGTAATGGGAAGTAATGTTGAAGATACGACGCTCAATCCTTTCACACAGTTTTCGTGAGAGAGATTGAATGAGCGTTGGAGGTAACAGCATTTCCGCGGAGCGGGTGATGTATGCTGTGAATAAATGTGTCGACTACTATCGTAAGAGACACGGGATTCGTGCACCGCCCAGCACAACCCAAACGCGGCCAACCTCCAGACGGATCGGCTAAGACCGTGGGAGTGTTTGTGGTGTGCGTGGAAGTGAATAATTGTTTTGGAAGGATTTTCTGAATCTCCAGAAATCCTAGAGCAGTACCAGGCACCGCACTGGTATACTTGTACTGTACACGGCTGGCCGCCTGAAATACGTAGGCCGCAGGCCAATGAGCAATAGGTCAGAGCTCTAGGTAGTTCGCCCTTTCCCGTCCACTTCGAAAGGGCTCCGCGAGCGTACGAGTTGGCAATCGGCTGTCAAATGCTGTCAACAATCGATCGCGCCCCACTTGCACCAGGAAGCGTCGCAAAGATCATGTGCTAATGCCATCATCACCGTGGAATCCGACAAAAAATCTTGCTAGTTTTCAGCAGTGTTTTTACAAAACTCCCTCAAGGAGACGAATACTTGCTGTTATTTGCTAAAATACTCTTTAGCTGTCATCACAGCGTTGCCAGCTACGTGACAAGAGGGGTCAGTTTACTGGTCACATGCAATACGCAACATGGAAATTACAAAAGTTGCTTGTAAATCGAAGAAGATGAAAAAAAAAATTAAAGTCCAAGCCTAAATTGCTAAAGGATCAAATGACGTAAATGTAGGCCAAATATGTGGGTAGGATGAACAGTTTCAGACAATGACAAACGTGGGTGGGATTGTATATATTGGGTGAAGTAAAAAGTTTCCGCCGATTTTTAACCAAATTTCAAACACATTTTTTTTTATTTATAAGAAACTTTATTAAAGCAAGTATGTGCCATTTTGATCGATAACCTTTTGCCATTTTTCTGGTAGCACCATAATTCCATCAGCGTAGAACTTCGCTGGTTTAGAATGAAAAAATTGAGACACCTCCTTTTTACAGTCTTCTTTTGATCCTAACGTACGGCTATTAAGATGATTTTGCAGAGATCTGAACAGATGGTAATCTGATGGTGCAAGGTCAGGGCTATATGGTGGATGCATTAAAACTTCCCAGCCAAGCGATCTCAATTGTTGCCTGGTCATCAAAGATGTGTGTGGCCTGGCATTGTCATGTTGGAACACAACGCCTTTTCTGTTGATCAATGCTGGATACTTTTTTGCAATTGCTTGGCTCAATCTCGTTAATTGTTGACAGTAGAGAGCCGAATCAATCGTCTGGCCATCATTTCAGCACCACAAAATGGACCACGTCCTCATTATTCCACCACACACACAGCATCACCTTCCTCCGCGGCAATCCAAGCTTTGCCAAAGTTTGAGAGGGTTCACCCTTCTTCGACCACGATGATTTTCGCACATTATTGTCGTACGTGATCCATTTTTCATCAGCAGTAATCAGTCGTTTCAGAAATGGGTCGATTTCGTTACGTTTCAGCAGAGACTCGCAGATGGAAATTGGGTCCATTAAATTTTTCACCGTCAATTCATGTGGCACCCAAACATCGAGCTTCTTTTTGTATCCAGCCTTTTTCAAATGATTCCAAACTGTTTTCTCAGCGATGCCTAACTCGTCAGCAATGGTATAGCTGCTAACATGCCGGTCTTGCTCAATTCTTTCCATAATTTCATCGACTTTTTCGGTATTCGGTCGACCGGAGCGAGATGCATCTTTGACATCGAAATTTCCATTACGGAAACGAGCAAACCATTCACGAGCTGATCTTTATGAAACAGCATCCTCACCATAAACTACACACATTTTTTTAGCAGCTTGCGACGCATTCTTCCCTTTTTTTAAATAATATTTGTAAATATGGCGAATTTCTTCCTTATTTTCATTCATTTTATAGACGCTGTAACTTTTAAACTACGTTTTTGATAGCAAAACTCTTGTTGACAAAAATGTAGCTCTGAGTGTCACCTTTCAAACGCACATAAGCATTACCTGATGCGACTGGTGGTTACCGAATTAAGTGTACGCCAATGCCATTTAGCGGAACATCGGCGGAAACTTTTTACTTGACCCAATATAATGTTATATTTTATTTCTCTATATATTTATCTAAATGTCAATGTCCGTCCAAGCATGCCTTCGAAGAAATTATTCGTCGTTCGGTGCAAATAATCGGTGGCTCAAACTTTACGACTCCACGCACAACACACGCCATGTAGCGAGTTATCGCGCTGTGTTGACTTACTAAACAACATTATAAAAATATAGCACGAATAGCAGTATGTCTAGAGCTAAGATGCGATCGAATTGATTCTGTTTGTTGCAAACTGTTATTACCATTAGTCCTGCCTGCATCTACAAAGACCTCACCGCTAAATTTTAGCGTGGCTGGGGATGGCATAAAAACCAAATGAGAGCTGTTCAAAAAGTTTTAAGACATTTGAATTTCCGCGGTCTACGTACTAGCTTGTTCATTAAGTTTTGACGTTCGATACCATAGGGCGCTGCTAGGAGTCTAATTTTGTTTTGTCATATTGGTACACTATCCAAATGAACGTATGGAAAATTTCATTTAAATCGGTCACTTACTTTTTTTATACAAGCCTTTTAATATCGACGTGTCATTTTCATATTTTACAGCTGTTATGACGTCATCATTTGATGGAAAACGCTTTTCACGCATGATTTTTTTTGGTCTGAATACTGAAGTCATCAGGGGCCAAATCTAGTGAATACGGTGGATACTCTAACAATTCGGACTTTAATTAATGGATTTTTACCATTTTCAAAATGCTCTTGTGACACGGGTCTGAAAATGAAACTTCACATACGTTCATCTGAAGAGTGTACCAATATGACAAAAAAAATTAGACTCATAGCAGTGCCCTATGGTATCGAACGTCAAAACTTAATGAACAACCTAGTATGTTAGATTTTCGTATGTTAGATTTTTTTGTAGCTTTAGGTCGCTACACATGTCAGTGACTTATGGTGAAAAGCTCGACCATTTTGAGTAATCAGTCAATTTTTGACAGCTGTTTTGCTTGAACGTGTTTTGTCTCATCGTCGATTTTTGTCTATCCCAAAAAATTGATGTCAAAGCATCTTTAACAAATTTTGTGTGAAAAACGAAATTAAGAGCTCGGACGTAATCGAAATGTTTACTGTGGCTTATAATGATGCTATGAAGACCAAAAGCAGTGCTTATCGATGGTTCAAATTTTTTTCAGAGGGCCGAGAAGATGTAAATGTCAGAAAGCCATGTTTGGTCGAATGTGAACTGTTTTGCTTACAGTTTTCTTCGATTGCAGGGTCGTGGTGTATCATGAGTTGTTGCCAAAAGAAAGAACAGTCAAAAACGAATATATCCTGCAAGTTATGCGCGATTTGCTCCAAGCAAACCTTCACAAACACCCTGATTTATGGGAAACCCAAAATTGATTATCGCGCTCCTGCTAACACATCGTGGTTTCTGCGTGAATTTTTGCCCAAAACAAGATACTAATGATGCCAAAGGTCCCGTTTTCTCTAGATCTGGCATCATGTGACTTTTCATTATTCCGGAAACTGAAGGAGGCCATCAAAGGACAACGATACAATACGATTTAGGAGATAATGACTGCATTGCCGATGAGCCAAATCTTGTCCAAGCAAAACAGCTGCTAAAAATTGACTGATTACTCAAAATGATCGAGCTTTCCACCATACTGACATGTGTAGCAACCTAACGCTACAAAAAAATCGAGAATCGAACATACGTAGCCCGCGGAAATTCCAATTTCGCAAAACTTTTTGATCACCCCTCGCATATCCTCTACTGAAACACAATGTGGCAGATCGGCCATTGTTGCAGTGAGATTTACTTTCCCCCTATCGTACTACAATTCTTGCGCAAAACATTAACTTGCTTTGTAGTATTTGGTGTTCAAAAAATGTGTTCAATCATTACATGTTCAAAAGTAAAGATAATTTTTTTTCATTTGAGCATTCCCAATGGAAACGGAAAACATAATAGCATGATAGTAATTTGATCTCCCAGAAGTCGAAGTTGACGCAAAATGTATTATATCAGGCTGGGGAAAAAGTAATCCATTATTTTTGGGTGAAATTCAAAACATTATTTAAGATACTTACGATGGTCCGATTTTCGTCAAATATGTACCGTTTTGTTGGAAAATTTGTTGTCTTTTCAAAAGTAGGCTGGTAATGCCTCTTTTGTAAAAGGCTTAGTCGTTATTGACGAAAAACTGGAGTAATCCATTTTCACAACCCTTTTTTGATCTCAGTTTTTCATCACTCAGGAAATTTTGTAATGCGAGAAAAATGTGTCATTCGCTTAGTGCAAGGTCCGGACTATACGGTGGATGCAATAAAACTTCCCAACCAAGCTCCCGGACTTTCTGGTGAGTCACTAAAGACGTGCGTCACATTTCGTTGTCCTGTTGGAACACAAAACCCCTTTCGTTGGCCGATTCTGGTCGTTTCTGGTCAATTGCTAGCTTCGAACGGTACAGTAACTGACAGTAGAGATCTGAATTTTATGTTTGACCACACGAAAGCAACTCACAATAAACGGTTCCTCTCAAGTCCCACCATAAACCCAGTAGAACCTTACTGGCCGTAAGTTCTGGTTTGACCACCCTGTAAGCTGATTCACCGCGCTTAGACCATGATTATTTTCACACAGTATTGTCGTATGTATCCCATTCCTCATCCCCAGTACCCATCCGTTTAAGAAATTGGTCGATTTCGTTCCGTTGGGTCAAAACTGTGCAGATGGAAATTCGAGCCATCATGTTTTTTTATGTAAATAGGGTGGTACCCAAACATCGAGCTTCTTTGTGAATCCAGCTTTGCGCAAATGGCTTAAAACTATTTGATAGTTAATCTTCAGCTCCTGACCGATGCTCTGACTACCAACATGCCGATCAACTTTGATTATTTCTGTGATTTTATCGACATTTTTGTTGACGTATCTGCCCAGGCTTTAACATAAAATAAAACTGAATAGGGTCAACAAAGCCAAAATTTAACGTAGCTAGCTGTTAGAGCATCGGCACCATGAACACCATGCAAAATTTCAGCAGCCTAGCTTAAAATTTCGCCTTTATCGGACAAAAATTGTAAAATATACCCAATTTTTTCTTTGGTGACTTCCATTGTTTACACCCTATAACTCACAAACGAATGGAACAAACAATAAACAGTGAAGCATCTTTTTAAGTGTGAAGTATCAGCTTTAAAACAAGCCTAAATTTAAAACTGTACGATCGATACTTCACGAGATATTGATCACTTAAGTCATCTACCGAGAAAATAATGGATTACTTTTTCCCCAGCCTGATAATTGATGGAATTGATAGAAAACTTCGGTTTACATAAAATCCAGTAAAAAGTGACGCGCGTTGACGATCAGAAAAATGAACCCCTGTAGAAGTTGTTTGGGAATTTACCTAGCGATGTCATGTTCGAAAACGTTTCTGCTAAAACGGTGCCGTTTTTGGGATGAATTACGAGATGATCGAGAAGGGACCCGTCGAGCACTGGCCGTGAAAGCGTTATGCGGAAGCAATGTTTCTGTTCCGGTTAATTAACCGTCACCACGTGCTCTTCAAAGCCGCTACACACACGTTCTCTGCCCGAAAAAACCATACACCACTTGAACTTTCTTGATATTTTCCGCTAGTACTGATATTTTGATAAAACCGTCACGATGAGGATGGGGTCCGTACATGTCGCCACTGTCTTCATGTAAATTCTTTTTCGATCAATCCCGGTAACAACAAATGTGAACACCATTTTTTCTTTTTTTCTTCTATTGTGCATTTTAACACTAGCACACAGTTTACAATCATCTCCGTTGAATTTTGGAACATGATGAAGGGTGCCCGAATTTTCACAAGGAGGGGTTCACTTAATTCCCATTTTGAGTTGCACAACAAATCACCTAAGGCACTTCTCGGCGAGCCTTGTTCGTCGCAAAACCCAATTCAATTCACTTCATCAAACATCGACGTACGGTACGGTCAAACGAGTCATTAGTGTTGGCAGCATCTCTATGTTATGCTGCATGTTAAAAATTGCAATTTCACGTGGAACTTTCGAGGCACAGCGGCTGTTAAATTAGAAAGTAAACCAATTATTTGACACCTTTGCAGTATGGTTTCAATTAAACCGAACACACTTTACAACTGGAACGGAGAACGGTTCCTTCTCGAAGGCACTTGAACTTGAGTTTTATGAATTGTAGAAATGTTGCATAAAACTGTGATGCGAACGCCATCTCCGTCATTACTTTTACGCGAGTTTCGCGTCGATTCCAACAACGGTTTGTGCCCGAATGTTATTAACATTATATTTTTCATGTGTGAACTTTAACAAACTGTGGACACTCTCGTCATCCAGCATGATGGATCCTTCCTGGAGCGGAGGTTGGCTAGTGTTGCTAGTACACGCCGTTGGCCGTCACAAAGGGCCCGAACAATCGCCCGATCGGTGGCCGTTGTTGTGCTTGTCAATTTCACTTCAAGGCTACAGTTTCTTTCCCCAATAACTCACAAGGAACCCACACACACACACACACACATTAACGCGAGCGAGCACTTACAATGCGTGTTTCATGTTTCACAAACGATGATCACTCGACGGGGAATGCATATATGCACATATCAACAAGGCACAACCCGCCGATCGCCACCGCGGAACATTAGTTGGGACCATTTGTTTTAGTGACACGCACTATCCACATCGGCTGCTCTCGGTCCTGGCGCTCGCCCAGCCAAGAAGCTCGCCCCCCATTCGGTTCGGGCAGCAGCAGAGAGGCGGCTTCTTTTCTCGTCCGTCCGTCGGTGAAACCGTGAAAGCACGACGCACGACTCGAAGCAAGCAAAGTAGGTTACCGACTGAATCGTCTGCACAAAGCTCGCCGTTCTCGGGCGCCGCGCGAGTGGCCGACGAACGCCGAACATGCTACTTCCGCGGACGGATTGTGGGGGGGACGATGCGATGGGGCGATGGGGTGGCTCCCCGCCGCCCCCTTTGCCGACCGCGGTAACGGGGTTCGGCTCGACCGACCCGAAGCGGCAAACCCTTTCGCAAGCGCAGGTCGCTGATGGGGTGGCTGATCGTATCTCGCGCGCGTAGCACCCGAAGACCTCCCCACGTGCCCCCCATGAGCACCACACACACACACACCAATACACCCGCACGAGAGCGGCGTGCGCACGTGTTCGTATTCGCGTAAGATGGAATCTCGCGCGCGATCGAACAAAAAGTGAGAGTTGTCGGAGCGAGCGATCCGATCCGATTCCAAACCGGGGCCGGGCTCTTCGGGTGTTCGGGTGATTCCAACCACTTTTACCGTTATATTCTGGTTTTGCTTTTGCTGGGAACGGGAAAAGTGGCAACGGGAAAAGGGGTCCCTGCGCGCAACGTCACGGCGGATGAAACCAGGTAACGAAATAGGAAGTGAGATTCAGTGAGTCCACCAGTATACGCGGCCCTCTCGCTGTGTGGCTGTACTAAACACATCACCACTTGCCACTTGCCGGGGCCAACAACCCCGCCCGGGTTGGTGGGGAGCATAAAAAGCGCTACCCGCAAGCACACTACCAAGGCAACATTAATGCGGCAAAATTTTACTACATTAATCACTAAAAAATGTTGGCCGTTCAAAAAGAGGATCAATAACAGTTTGCTGAGTACTACATGAAAAAGGATAACTTCTAAAAGGATCGATGAAACGATGAACCATGCATATTATGCTTCGGCAGGCAATACTCTACCGTGTATTTATGCTCGCTACAAGTTAGTCGATACTTATTTTGGCAAGCATTTAATTATTTACCTGCACATGCATCGTTGAAATGTTCGAGTTGCACATCTCTTTTGACATTTTGCAACTCGAAAATCGGTTTGAATAATCGGCTCCATTTGTCGCAACCTTTTTCTGCACCACGATTTCCGCCTTTTCCGCCGGCGCAGATTGCATAACAACAACCGGGCGCGGCGGCGATCGGTGAATTCCTATTTTCCACGCTCCTTTCTATTCCTATTTCCCACTTTCTCTCGCAGATCAAAGCTGCTGCTCAGTCCCACACCAAACGTGGCGCAAACGCAACGAGGAAATGATGATAACTTACATAATGCGATTCACTATTGCGTCCAAGTGACGTGACCGCGTCTACTTTTACAATTACTGAAGCGAATCAACTAACAAACTAAGAAAGAAGGAAAAAAGAAAGTAGAGACCCGTCCCGTTCATTGCTCCTGCCGCCGCCTATGCGTGGTCGAGGCTCAAATTGCCGTGCTCAGTATGCTGCTGCGCGAGAGAGGCCTCAGGAAAAAGTAAAAGTGTACCGGTTCGGATACATACACACACACACACCGATGTTGCAGCATAACCCGATCAGCAGCACCGAGAGTCAGAGTGTGTGTATGCGGAAGATCTGCTGCTGCTGCTGCTGCTGTGCCGCGCCGTAGTTTGCAAGCCTCTATTTCCTACGCGCGCCAAAGCAATAAGGAAGCAAACTCACGATCGGAGATCGCAAGAAAATTGAAGAAGAAAACAACAACGACCTGGGCTCAACAACAGGAACCGATTGTGTGTGTGCGTGTGTGTGTGTGGAGGAGGAAAGTAAAAGCTAAAGAGGCCAGGAGAAAGCGTTGATGAGTAAGCGCAAAAGTTAGCGGCCGCCGCCGCCGCCGCCGCTCGGAAACCGTCAAAAAGGAAAAGTCAGAGCGCGCAATCTCACTTTCTAGCCATCAGCTATCAATAAAGAAGAAAGAAAAAAATCGGAGTAGGTTGTATAAGTCCAATACCCAGGCCAGGTCATAGATCACACGTAAGGACAGGGTCATCCAAGCCCGCTGACGTACTAAAGAGTGGCAAAGAAAGACCGCAAGGAAGACAGTACGAACAAAGGATGGGTGTTTTCCAATAAACTTTTTTAATAGTATTTATAAGTACTGTTTTGCCCTTTCTCCCATTTTATTGAGTGTTGCTGTGATGGCTTGCGTCTTTACAGAGAGCGCATTGCTTCCAAGACTCCCATTTTATTGATGTGTTATATTTTCTAAACACTTTCCAAAATCGGATACCAGGACAGTAGTAGTTCGCAAGCGTAGTAGCGTTCAAAACCTACTGGAGGTCGTCGACTCGAGGAACAGCACAATCCGTCGTTCAATAAGAAGAAAGGTTGGGGTCTAGGGTTTCCACCGTTGGATACACGATCATTAGGCGATCGGCCCTGGAACTATAAATGTGATATAAAAGAAAATTATTTCATCATTGGGACCCTCTGCCGTGATTCTTCTTTTTACACTAAAATTACAACCACCGAGCGGTCTAGGAGCGCAGCAAACCGGGACAATATTAATCTCTGTTGCTTACTGTAACAATGTATTTTTTACGGGCGGAATCGAACCGAGGACAGATGCGTGACTGCGACAAGCGATATTAGCAAGACAACCATTTTAAAGCTATTGCTAAATATAGCAAAAACGAAACAAATAATGATGATCATAAGTAAACAGTTCGCAAAGTACATTGAACTCTATCATCCGAAAGCACGGATTAAAGAAAACCGTTTTACCATCTAACCCAACGTTTCCCGGTTCATCCACATCATCATGGACTTGGTGGTGGGGTGGCGCTGCTCTCGAAAGTCATCCGGGGTCACTAAAGAAAGCACACGATTATAGTCGTGTTAGTTTTGGTTTCCGTCATTCAAACTCATTACGTTACGTAAGTCGCGTAAAGGAAGTCGGGCGCAGCGCGGGCTATTGGAAGCCTCGAGGAGTCTCGATGGTGCCGGCGCATGCGGTGGTGAAAGTTTCAGAAATGTTGAAAAACAACTTCATCCTTTACTTCCTCCTTTGCCTTCCGCGAATGGTCCCGCGGCGACGCGGTCACATAGTTCGCGCGTCGCCATCGCCGTCGCCGTGTACAACATTGCGCAGTGGGAATAATTGAAAGCTGCTGCGCGATGGCCACTTCCTGATCGAGAGAGCTGCATCTTTGTCTCTGAGGTCTCCTGCAGCTTCTTAGCTGAAGCGAAACTATTTGAAAAACTAAAGCCAAACACAAAATCGAAACAATGTTAGCGATGAGCGATCAATACTGTAAGGTAGCTGTCGATAACTTTACCCGTTAAGTACCTCAAAATGGTTCGGTTGGAATTGAAATTATTAAAAAGTGAGTGAGTAAAACGATTTCCATTAGGAGAAAACATTCTGTGCACAGTAAATACTCAATCATTTTTAGCTTCCGGTAAAATAAAACCGGTGACCAGTTTAACATTTATCACATGGCGACCGTGGCCAGTTTAAACTTTTTATTGCACATTTGGCTACTTTACTGAAAGAATTGCCCATCGTTAGCTACTAACTCTTCAGGTAATTAACAGGCTTCGGATCGATAGAACTCCTCATCTTTAGAAGCAATCCAATCAGAGACCGATTTTTAAATACTTTCATAGTCAGTGAACCCCTGTGCTGAAAAATCGTTACTCATGCAACACGCAGTAGTCCGAAAGAGCAAGATCTGGTGTATACAACCGGGAGGTTAACCGTTCCCATGCGACATTTTCGAGGTAGGTTTTGACCGGTTTTGCGATGTATGATAAGGCGTTATAATTTTGAAAAATCAGCTTATTGCGTCTTTTATCCCATTCTGGTCCTTTTTTGGCCAAAGCTTGCTTCAAACGAATTAATTGTTGTCGATGGGATTGTTCGTCAATAATTTCAGTAGGGTTTAAAACCTCACCGTAGACCACACCTTTCGTATCCCACCTTTGCATAACCTTTGTGCAGTGAATATTTCACTTTGGTAGCGATGGATCTGATTCACCAGGCTGTATTCAGGCCTTTTTGTGTTTAGGATTCTTGTAATAACTCCCCTTTTCATCACCAGTGACGATTTAGTACAAGAACCCCTTTTTTCTGCCGTGCAAGCAGTAATAATGAAGTACTCTCCGCAAAAAAACACTTTGTCAGGAACAAAACTCGTCATTTTTAGATGCTTAAAATAAGCGTTATTACTGCGTTAAATAGTCATACTGCGTTAGACGCGTAATGAAAGTAGCTGTCAAACACATATTTCATTACAAAAATTGTGACATTTAGTGAGTAATGTAAAGTAATCTATTGTAAAACGACAAGAATTAATTTGCACACCTGATAACTTAATTGTAACTTGCTTGCAAAAACTGTTAATGAATGATCCGGATTAGTGTACAAAAATTAGTTCTCAATCGAACACTAGATTTGCACCACCATAAACCATAAAAGGTGTTTACGCAGTACGATAATTACTTCTATTAAACGATGTCACCCAACACGATTTGTAAAAAAAATAACTGATCGTTTAAACTGCAACAGTTCAGTAGACCGTTGTTAAATGTTTTAGTATACCCTTACGAAAGAAAAGTTCATTTGGTAAAATATTAAATTGAGTGCTTCCCTAAGTACTGTGTGCTCTAGGACACTTACTTATAATAATCTACATTGGACTAACCTTTTTCCGTACAGAACTAGACAATTAAAAACACTACGCTACGGTCTGTGGGGTTTTTTGTCACCAACATTGAGCGGGCAGAGTGTGTAGGGGTGTATAAACCAGTTGTTGCGAATAAAAGTTGAGCAGATGAGTAAATTACCATTCGAACACAATAATAAACTGTACCGGGCTGACGATCCGTACACGGCACAGACATTGATGCCGGCTGTCTACGTAAGAGTGAACACGTTGGGGTGGCTGCATAGGCAGCAGCAATATCAATAAATAATACCCGGACTAACCTAGTTTCACCCTGTAGGTCAAAGACCTGGCTTGAGGTCAGCAACATGGAAACATGCGTGTAGTGGGATTCTACAAACAGGCTCGCTGCTGCGGCTTCTTTTACCGAGTCGACACACCAGCAGCAGTGAGCTGTGAGCTGCGAGCTGCGAGCTGAGTTTCTGGTGAGCGCAAGAACCCCACAAAGAGACTGCGATGTAGTATCCGCGACTGTCAGAGTCGACTGAAAAGCTTCGAAAAGCTCTCTGAATTCTTGGTTTATTTTGTGCATAAACGTGACGTTTATCGGTGCAGCCCAGAATAGAAGCAATGACCGATTCGCAGTTGAACTCATCTGGACTTTGCACACTGATAACGATAACTACATAACTATGGCCAAGAGTCGCTCTCGAGCGACACGTCTTCACAGTTTCTTTCTTTTTTATTATAAAATATACTCAACTGTTGCACAGTATCCCAAATCCGGGGATAACCAATTAAATGTCGTATGCACCGTTATATGGGCCTTTTGGAAATCCCTCAACAATTACTGACTGTTGGGACTTTACTTTAAACTTCACATTGCTGGGCAGTACATTTGGCCATTTCGACCGGCGGAAACCGTTTTTAACATAAATGAAACTGTCCGTTATGTCAGACTGTGCTGGCTCAGACATATTGTGCCTCCGGTGGACCATGTTTCCGCATGCGGAAAAGTGCTCTAGGAAATCCCGACCCGACTGTACGGCCTTTATGCTGCCCGTGCCTGTGTGTTGGTGGTGCCTGCCATTTTTTTTACTTTCACTTTAGCATAAAGGTGTTGGAGGATGGGAGGCGCACTTAGCCAGGTAGTGTACACTCTTGCATAGCGGGCGCGAGTAGCGTAGTTCTTTCGGTAGACGAAAAACTTCAACAAACACAACGCGCCACAACGGGTTGTTACCTCGGCGTAAATCGGTAAGGTCGCTGGCCTTAGCCCGTACTGTTTGCCAACGGTTTTGTCTGGCGACTGTGCACACACCGAGGTGGGGTAAAAGAAGCCTGAAACAACAGCGGGTGAAGCAGTACGAAATGCACTGGTCACACCGCGGCTCCCGCCAGTGCCAGCGGGCTGAGTAGTTACGAAGCATCCAATGATTTATGTAACACATACTTCAAACGAAGACGCTAGGCGCTGCACTATCTTGGGGGTCGTTGAACCTACGGCGGAGGCACACACCACCACTTGCGGCGGCGGCCGACCCGATTGTTCGTTTCATTAACATTGAAACTTTGTTCCTTTCCACCAGCAGCAATATCCGACTGTGGAACAATTCAAATCTCTCGTTTCTTTCGTCGCCATTCTAAAACATAAATTATGAACAAATAAATTATCTGAAGAAATTGTGCCCTCTTTTTGCCTTCGCAGAATTTCTCGAGCAAAGTGAAACAGGAACCAGGAACCATTCTCAACCGCGGCGACTACTAGCCATTTTGAGCCATTGAGGAAAAGATGAACTGACAATGAAAGCGCCCAGCGGTGAGTGCGGAAGTGAACACGGAGTCAGCGTGGATCGGGTTATGTACACCTACCACACCCCACACGAGCATGATGATGGTCACACGGTTGCAAACCGTAAAACGGGCCCGAAAGCTCCAACTTTCACTTCGCTCCCCGCTTTGCGGCCGGACTAGGTGAGAGCGTGCGTTCGTTTCGAACTTGTGAATGTGTGAACTATATTATTTGCCACGCGGCCAAAATGGCCAGGAAACGTAAAATATTTGAACTACCTTGAAGCAGCCGAGTACAAAATAATTGATTTTCTTGTGGAGCCCTTGACCACGTCGAAAAATATTTTGAAATGACAAAACAGTACAAGTGTACAAGGGGTGTTCAAAAATTTTTGCGACATTTGAATTTCCGCGGGCTACGTATAGCGGCGTTAAGTTGCTACACAAGTCAGTAATTTATGGTGAAAAGCTGGGCCATTTTGGATAATCAGTCAATGTTTTACAACCGTTTTGCTTGGACGTGTTTTGGATCATCGTCGATTTTTGTCTATCCCAAAAAATTGATGGCAAAGAATCTTTAACAAATTTTGTGTGCAAAACGAAATTAAGAGCTCGGACGCAATCGAAATGTTGACTGTGGCTTATCTTCTTCTTCTTATTTGGCTCTACAACCGCTGCGCGGTCTTGGCCTGCACCAGAGACGATGTTAATCTCTGGTGCTCTCTCTAACATTTCATTTTTACGGGCGGGATTGTTAGCCCCGCGCCAACCCCCCTATCACGCCGGTATCGGGAATCGAAACCATGGCCGGTTGAGTGACAACCGATCCCGGGATTCGAAACCCAGGCCAGCTGCGTGACAGCGAAGAGCACTACCGACTGCTCTATCAGCGAGGGCGACTGTGGCTTATAGTGAAGCTATTAAGACCAAAAGCAGCGCTTATCGATGGTTCAAAAATGTTTCAGAGGGCCGAGAAGATGTGAACGTCGAAAAGCCATGTTTGGTCGAATGTGAACAGTTTTGCTTATAGTTTTCTTCGATTGCAGGATCGTAGTGTATCATGAGTATCATTGTCAAAGGATAAAAAAGTCAATATTATCTGCAAGTTATGCGCAATTCGTTTGAAGAAATCCGTCACAAACGTCCGGATTTGTGGGAAACCCAAAATTGGCTGTCGCGTCCCTGCTCACACGTCGTGGTTTCTGCGCGAATTTTTGACAAAAAAAAAACTTTAATGATACCAAAGCCACCGTATTCTGTAGATCTGGCCTCCTGTGACTTTTTCATGTTCCGGAAACTGAAGGGGTCCATAAAAGGACGACGCTACGCTACGAATAAGGAGATAAAGGCGGCATCGACAATGATCCAAAACACGTCCGAGCAAAACGGTTGTAAAATATTGACTGATTATTCAAAATGGCCCAGCTTTTCACCATAAATTACTGACATGTCTAGTAACCTAACGCCGAAAAAAAAATCGAAAATCGGATATACGAAGCTCGCAAAAATTCAAATGTCGCAAACATTTTTGAACACCCCTCGTATACTCGCCGTGGGGGATCATAATTAGACTAATGGATCGATTAATAAAAAAGAAAAAAAAAATCCGTTCAATTGATTGAGCAAGATTAAACTGTTCTCTGCAAACTATAAACTAAATCGTAAAACTATCAATGAAAAGGTTGAAACATAAAAACGGTCAAGTAGACAGAGAATAAATGGTAAACCGACAACATAAAATGACAGAAAAAAGAGAAGCCTGTTCAAGGATAAAAAGCGAATCGGTGAACCAGTAACACTAACATGGTCTGCATTAGAAGTTGCTTCCTGAAAATATCGGTGAAAAAGCTGAACTTCATCGGCATATGAGAAGCGCCGCAATGCATAACGCAGCGGCGCTGAACACAACCTTACAGACGAGACCTGCAACACGTAGCCCTTCTCAAACACCATTTTAGTTAACTTCTCTCTCTCTCACACACACACACTGTCTCTCTCTTTCTCTCTTTGCCCCTTTAAGCTGCGAGAGCGCTTCGTTTATGTGTGTTTCAGTTGGTTACATCGATTACATGCCATCGGCGGCGGCGTTAGGAGAAGCGTCTAGTAGTAGTGCCTAGTAGCGGCGGCGGCACTGGTCTAGTATTTATGCTGTGGTAGTTTAGAGAAAGAGAGTGCGCACCGAATTGAGGTCGGTTCAATAACACCTTAATGAAATAAAACTCTCGCCCGGCAGACAATGTTTCGTCGTGCGCGCATACTCGCTCTGCGCGGCTTAGCTGCAGCAACGGCAGAGCGCGTGTGTGTTACATCATGCAACCGACCGTTTTCCCACCCAACACGCCTGCATTAGCCCCGACCGACTGCACGTAATCAGACCCATCTGAATTTCCTTCCAGCCTTGAATAGGACCCGCCGAATAGGGGCTCACACTCCCTGTAAAACTCCATCAAACACACAGGAGCTCGCTTGGTTCATTGAATTACAATTTATTTGTTCGCGGTTTGGGGCAATAAATTGTAGTTTAGTGTCGCCGATCCCGTGATCTACACAGAACTTTCGATTGGCAACAATATATGTTTGTCCCGATCCCGGCCATGTATGCAATTCTTGGCGATCGCCAGAAAAGTATTCGAACCCGGGCTCGGCGTGGCGTCTTCCGTATTGACGGCGCAGCATAGAAAGGTACTTGAACTCCACAAACAAGCAATGGTGGACTTCGTTCGTCGTTCAGCATCATTATCTTTGCATAACGAATCCTACGGTGGGCCCGAGTGTTGGACCCGAGTGCTTCGGAAAACTATATTGGAGGCGCAGTGTACTCACGCCATGTGACAGTGACGTAAGACGCCAGGTAGCAAGAGGGGGGGCCGCGAATACCGGCTCCGGACGCAGGGTCCTCTACGTATTATGCAGCCAGGCAGGCAGATCTGCCCCAGGACCGTCACGAACACCACGAGCACAGAGAGTGTGGTGTGGACGTGGACATTGCCTTATAGCCGGATCGACGGGCCTGCGGGCTTGGCTTTGAGAGCATCAGGAGATCATGCAGCATACGCGCCGGCGAGAGAGGCGAGGCGAAGGCGCCAAACGAAAGCGACATTTAAAAAAGGCCCTGGCAAAGGTTGAGGCCTGTCCGGCAGACATTGGCCGTTGATTGGGTTCGAGGATACCTGTGGCGAGTGCGAGTGGATGCTTCGATTTTATAGGGTTTATGGCAACTTCGTGTGGATTACGAATGAAAGGAAAATACTGCTAAATACGGTAAGCTTAATACTACAGGTCGTTGTGTTTGGGATCATTAAACAGGTACTTTATCATGTATAAAACAGTTCATGTGAATGGGACAGAGAGAAAGTATTCTGTACGTGTTTACAAATAGGGCTTAATTTGTGAAAAACAATAGGGAAACGGATAGTACAGGAAGGAAGAAGAAGATTATAAAATTTATACAGTTCAGGTCAAGCTTAAAACAAGATGTTCGTAGTGCAAGGACCCCGCGCGGTGTGCGTGGTTTTATGCTTCACCTACCGCCGACCGCAATAACGGTACCTACTTCCTTTCTCTCTTATGCTACTTTGGCAAAACGAAAAACCGTGGCCATAACCTTGTTTGCCGATTTCTCCGTCTTTCACCTTCTTCCATGTTGGGTCCGTCCAAAACGGAAAAAATAAAGTATTACTTTGTCTCGGCAGTGTTGTGCACGGTTATGTGTTGAGGTAGCAGCGCATAGCAGCGACCGAAGCATCGCATTAAACCGCCATTTTGTTGTATGTTGCTCAACGTGAGCCCAGTCCAACTATTTGGATATTGTTCGGAACAGTAAATGTGATCATCATTGATCACTGGTCGTGTGACGATCATTTAGCATACTGTTTCTTGCGGTTTCTTGTGTTTGAGGTAAAACAAGGAGTTGGTAAAATTGAGTTTCATTGAATCGGTTCGATTTTTAAAACAATTTCTCTTACTATCACACCACCATAACGTCATTCAGATGGGCTGAAGATATGACAAAACATTAGTAAAGGTACCTTTGAAAACGAGAAAAAAACAATTTTCTTATAAAGTTCTCACACCTTACCCCGAACCGAACATAAAACCCTTCCGCTGCATACGTTTCGCACCGGCCGAGCCCGAGGGGCATTTAGCGCGGTGAATAAACGAAAGGAAAACGAAAATAAACGGCAGAATATAAAAGAAATCGAAAACCCACCGACTACTTGGGTGTTGGAAGCGGCGGCGAGTCCGAGACCGCGAAGCACGAAAATCGCTTTTCAGTTTGTACGACAGTTCCCGTTCGTTCGTCAGAAAAATGGGTCAGCCATTGAACCCGCGAGCCAGCGAAGCTGCACTGGTAGTGGTGTAGCGCCGGCTGTCGTATGTTTTATGCTCAAGATACGGCGCACACACACGCGCGCAGGCCTCCGCCGCGCGCTCGGTTGCTCCGTGTTACGGCGGCAAAAAGGTGAGAGTTGAGAGAAGCCCCCCAACTCGGAGGTGGCGGCGACTAGGACTAGTGTGCGATGACGTTGCTACGCGGATTGCAGCATAGATGGGGGAGAAAAAACACAATAAACTAGAGACCGTGGCAACGCGGATAACTTGACTAGATATTAGTGCTTCGGCGCTTGGCACCAAGCTTTCCTATTTATAATGGTTCAATTCTACATGAAATATTTGGTCAAATAATGCTGCGCTTATAGCTGCTGAAAGGCTCATAAACTTAGATAACATGTTATGTTACGTGACAGAACAGTAAATGGAATCGATCGCTTACTGCCGGCCTGCAAAACTGTCCAACTGTTTCTAGCTCATCATTTTGTGACATTTTTTCGAACTAGTCACACTGTTTTTTAACCTGAATCTGAAAATGGATCCTTTTTACCACGAATGAAGGGCAATGAAATGGTTCATGCTGCTGAGAGAACGCTATGTTTACTGATTTTTCGGACAATACCATTTTCGGGACTGCCAATTTGAATGTATCCGGCTACAACCAACTGCCGTATGAAAGTTTAACTTAAGCAGACCTCTGTGAGTCGTCGATTCATTTGGCACACAAACATGCATACATACTTTCACTTTTATATAAAAACACTGGCGGTCAAAACCAACCGACCAAAACCTGTTTCAAGCTCAAAGTTTACGGGGAATCAAGGGTACGGCGGCGGCGGAGCAGGCGAATGTTAATGTGAATTCATAAACTGTGCTTTAGACAATTTTGGCCAAATTTGACTATATTTTTACTTTACTATTGCGCTAATAAACTGCCAGTTTGATTTTCATGTATGCATATCATCTTTCCTCATCTATCTTTTCACAAAGTGCAAAAATTTATGTTTGATTAAATCGAATCAAATCCCTGACATCCCGAAAAGAAATGGTTTAATGCGCCAAAAATATGTTAATGCTTTTATGAAATTAGTGAACTGCAACTTTGGAAAAGAATTTCTTTTGCGAATACTCCAATCTTTAACGAACCTTTCTATAATTCATTGCATCATGAATCTTTTTTTTACATGGATAACGATGGTTTTTATAAATTGCATGAAGAGATCCTTAGCACTAATTAAATGCAATTTTCAAAACTATGCTTTCAAACCAGTTAAACAAACATTTTACACAAAACGGGGGAGAGACAGGTTTTTTAGATCTACTCTACTAAATCTACTCCATTGTTCAGTGTTTAGAAAAATTATTTATTTTTCAGTTTTTCCTGCTTCGTCAAAAAAAAACGCTTGCTTTGCGCGTGTGTGTGTTCAAAAACGTGTCGCGCATCTGAAACGGTTCACACATCTGCAAAATTCCAGTCAGCTTTTTTCCATTTGCGAGAAAGAGAGAAAAAACGATCATGAGACGGTGTACGGTGTGAGAGAGCGAGAGCGCGTGAACAGCAGCGCACGCGTGTGCATTTATATGAGTGGCCATAATACACATAAAGCAAAGGCCAATGCCCGCTTCGAATTTGACCTACTAAGAATACACTGTCATTGCCGTCATGTTTTCTCACCGTCGTCGTCGTTCTTGGCCATTCGCGTTCATTCGTGGCATTGTACACAACACCACATTGACTGCGTCTGTGGTGGTGAGAGCCCGCCCGCGGAACGGCGACAGATTTCTTCAACTTGTGAAGTAGTAGCCAGGCGATTGAATAATGTGTAAGTGTAGACCGCGACCGCGTAAATTAATTCTCAACCTATTCATAACAATCTGCCGGTCGTGTGGGTTTGGGGTTTTACGAACACTCGAACGCCTTTTAACGGTGTCACTACAGTAGTTGAGTAGTACTACCAGGTTTCATGACGTTTCTAGCTATCGAAAGAACTGAACTGTGTGAATAAAAGAGTCGCACCGCCAATGTGCAGTATTAACATGATTTAAATGACTTTTACTTACGCACCCTTTTGGGTACATCAAGTAATACTGAATGTCTGCCTTTTTTAATTTTCATATTTCAGGGACAGTTTTTGTAGCTACGATCATTGTAACAAACATTCAAGCTCCCTAAGATCCATTTCTACAACAAAGATTTAGTTGTCGAATAAGACTTCTCCATCTAATACAGGGTAAAAAATATAAAATGAAAACAAGGCTTTGTGAAAAACTTGACGAACACATAAAAATGGCTGTGTTATGTTTAACACGAAATCATAAGTCTGTTCGATGTTGAGCGCACCATTTGCAGCCCTTCAGTGGCCTAATTTTGAGGTTCGCGCTATTTTTAGTATAACATGGTTCGAATTTGTGGTGACTTATGTGACAGCCCGTGCATTATTGTAGTACAGGGTACGTCAGGGACCTCATCGATCGAGAGTCATAAATTACAAAATGTCTTTCATTGCATTCTTGATTTGCAATTGTGTGCTTGTAATGCTGATATCAAGATTAATAATCTTATCTAGTACGTTCCTAATCATCCTATCCTATCCTGCTGGATATTTTTAGAGGAAGGAAGGAAGCAACCAGCATTACAGTTTCCCAACAACACATTCTGCTCGTCGGTCCAAATCGCAGCAAGTTTCGCAGTGCTGTAAATAATGTTGACTCTACAGGAAAGAAATGCGTACTTTCCATTTCACTCATCCAATGATTATTGCATGAACAAACACCCAATCAAAATATTGTCTCATATTGTTCACCACCATAGCTTTGACATTGCCTCCCAAAAAGGAATGGGCAGCGTAAAACCGTTTCCGGCCTAACGATGGTTCATTCAAATTCAAAAGGCGTACCTCCGCGCATGACTTTCCTACTTGAACATTAACGTAATTACATGAGCATACCCCGATGCTCCGATGCTTTCACTTTATATGAGCTTTGCAAATTTGGCAAGGTAGGTGCAAAATATTGAACTTATTGTAGACTGGACTGCGTTGAGGACACTTTCTTCAATGTCACCCGATAATGTTTTCAAGTTCAAGTTAACTGTGAATGATAAATGAATGAATGCCTATTATAAGCATCAATTATTTAGTTTAGTTATTGCTTATTTAGTGAGTTTTTTTGCTTAAAAAGTGTTGTCTTCATCTTCATGTAGTTGAAGGTGCGAAAGAGAAGTTACAAGAGACGGCAAGTGCACCAAGAAATCGAGAGTACCCGTTGAGTGTAGGTGCGAAAGAGAGTGGTAAACGGGCTAGTCATAGCACTGGTTGCACTTTCATCCTTTCACCGCCCCCCTGGGTTGGCCTAAGAAGTGTAACACAGTGGGAGATGGGTTCTTCACAAAGGATTGGACAAAAGTTATCAAGTTTTCCTAATACATATATTAAATTTCAACGATTTCTATGAACTAAACGTAGGTTTTGAACATAATTTGTAGTCCCTGAATCAGAGCCCCATCTCAATTCTCCCCTATTAGTTCAACAAGCTTTCAAGGCATTAAATTATTGCATTTTGTTTGTATCTTTACAGTTATTGTATTGATCAAAGATAAAATAGTGAAAACATAATTTTTCGACCACTTTCGCTCCAACTGGTAGTGTTTGCAAGCTTTAAACTAGAAGAACGACTAGGAACGAATAGTATTAGAGACATCTTTTTTTAGAACATACAAACCGCCAATAAAAGCACTAAGAAGGCCAACGAATGAATGTTTCAGAAGAATACATTTCGGTGCTGTGAGTTGGCCAGCAAAAGCTTATTTTGGCAGACCGGAGTCCAAACATCCGAAATATGTGTTGTCAGCGAGTATTCTATTAATTTGAAAGTTTTGTGACAATTCCAGCACGAAGGCAGGTGTTGTACTGTGTAGGTCCCACACAAGGAAGTCCTCTGGAACCTCAATTTGATTAAGCTCAATCTGAGATCCTGAAATGGGTTCAACAAATGGCGATCGAGTTTTTTTCTTTAAGTTAAGCAAACGATAAATGCATTCGGTGCGAGTACCCAAAGTCAATGATTGCAACACCTGGCTCTGTAATCCGTCCAACAATTTGCTACCGATTCCGCACCTTCAGCGCCGGAATTGGCGGATTGGCGAGCGTGAGAGGAGCAAACGATATAAACGATAAAAAGCTCACTTTCCTTTTGCGTGTATAGCTTTCTCTTTCGGCTCATCATCCGACACGTTCCGCTACATCAATTACATACATAGGGAGGGAGGCGAAGCCCATAGAAGAAAGAGAATACTTTCTATACCGTTCAGTTACCAACACTTGCGCAAGGCGAGTTTACGAGTTGAGCCCTTTAAGGCCACATTGTTCCTACGCGCGCCCACGTAATCCTGTTTCGACAATTTTAGTACCTTTTTTGTCAAACATTTTTGATCGAATTTTATGTAGCACGCACCGCTTTTCAAGCGAATTCACTGTCAACATTTATCCCGCCAAGACAGTAGTGAAATGTCGTGAAAGATTAACCACAACCAAAACGGCACAGCACGCGGTATCCTAGAACATCCTGAGAGGCTCGTTCTAGTGTTAGTGTAGAACACGGCACGATTCGGCCCGAGTTTTTTGGGGGGCGACGAAGCAGCAGCAACCTTCCAGTCCTTTTATGTTTGCCGAAGGAGAAAAGAGTAAGTGCTCAGATGCCAACCGATCGTAGAGGCTAGCGGACGGGCGGTAGGGCGGTCGAGCGGATGATGGTCCGGAGTGCGCATGTATGTGTTTTCGTCCGCTGATATGCCAAAATCAGGGTTTCCGAGGTCATTGACCGCAGGCGACCCTGAAGCGAGGTCACCAACCCTTCGCGATGTGTATCGATTTTACTTCACTTCCTGGGTTTATGCTTTCTATCGCTATTGCGTTTATCTGCTTCAATTAATCAGTAGTTTCAATTAAAAGTACCCGTTGTGCGTGACATCCTGCAACGACAGATAATGCTATCATCACACACTTCACCACACAGTTCAACTTCAAACGGTGAAGAACAGGCTACGAATGATGCAATATCAAGAACACTTTTCTATTTAATAATTGTACCATACTTTAAAGAAAGAAAACAGAAGCAAATTGAATAAAAAAAGTCAGTTACGAAAAACGTCATGAGAAACCCTTATCTTAATCTTACGGCCAAATACGGCCCGATCCGTTTTTCTAAATAAAAAAAAAACTGCTCTTCTCATGCTGAGCATAGGTTCACAGCATAAGCTGCGGCAATCATGTGTACCACCGCAGTGTACTATTAGAAAATTATTACAATCAAATGCTAAAATTTGGTTAAAACACAAAATTCATATAGTGTCAATAATATTCGTATCAAAAAGATTATTAAGCTCATTAAAAGAAATTTTGTTTGATAAAAAACCCTCAACTTTTGTTTCAATTGTTTGAACATCTTGAGCAACTTCCACAGAACATTTCAATAAACGGAAGTAAAATAGAGACCCTGCGCAAGGAATGCATCAAAAGTGCACTATTGAGCAAAGCATTTTCAAATCATGTTAAAATACCACAGAAAATGCTGGGCAAAGGTGTCGTAGTTGCATCCGTGCAGCCGCAGCCGCCGCCACCGGCGGGAACCGAACCCGAAGTGTGGAAGGCCTCGGCCAATTTCTAAGGTGCAGCAGGATTTTTGCGACAATGACCTATCACAACAACCCGTTTCGCAATTCGCAACCCTCGCAACTGTCTGCGAACATTTGCGTGCCCCGTCTGCAGTATGTTCCGTGGCCGGGTGTGCTATACATACGTGTGCCCCCGTTATATACATACACGCGGAACATAGTATAGTACACAACGGCACCGAGCGCAGCGTTTGGCATAACGTTGCACCATAATTGCTCCGAGGATTCATTGCAAACTCAAGTGTCAGAGGCAGGCGGCGGTGGCGGCGGGCTGCGACGGACACAAACAGACCACCAGACCCCCCAGATCCCCCCCAGACATAGTCTGTGGCCCTCGTCGATGAATGGCGCCACGTACTCGGCCCCCGGGTTGCTGGTGTGCGCGGCTCCGTGTGGCGATAGAGCAGTGGTGTTGTGCAGTTGTTGCAGCTGGGCGGGTGTTATGCAACTATGTTTCCGGTTGCAGCCAATGCAGTTGATGCAGCGGTTATAATCGCCAATTCAAGACTCTGTAGACGCTCTTTCGCACGATTCCTTTGCCAGATCGGGTGAAGTACTTTTAGTTAGTACAGAAAAAAATCTCGTACAACATTTACTTTATTTTCACTTCGATTCCAGTTTTAGAACGAAATTGCTTGAGCAAAAGCCGCGAAATAATGCAACGCCCAAGAGTGTTGGTGTAAAACAGGATGAACGAAACCAACAATTTTCGTTGTTGAATATTCGCTGTGTAGTAAATGAAACAAAAGTCATATGAATTTTACCTTATGCAAAATCGGTAAGATCGCATAAGGGTCGTACAATCGCACAACTATTGTTCCTGCACATTTAGTAATTCGATTGATGCAGTATTAATTCGATTTTTTTTCTGAAAACGACACTCATCAAACTGCTATACCCATTAATCAACAGAAAATCCAAACTAAACTTTTCAAATAAACTCCTAATATAATCCTAAACAATTTTCCTCCCTCTAGGTTAAGGTTAGGTTAAGAAACCTATGCCTCATGTCTGTGGTCGCATTGCTCCAAAACTAACTTCCAATCAATACAAATCAGACTTAGTAAAATTCTCAAAATGATCCTCAATTTACACTGGAGAACACCAACAAATCTCGTCCTAAGCCTTGCTGGCACGCAAAGACTATCGTTTGAAATTAACAAACCAAAAGAAGGCCTAATCAATAGATGCAATAATTCTATCCACCCAACAACACAGTTCCCTCTTGAACTTCAGACGTTAACTAGTTGTAAGATGTTGTTAGTTATTAGTTATAAGTATGATAAAATGACTCAATGCCACGTGGCATGACATGTAATTTAAATAGATTTTTATCGAAACATTTTCATTTCAATCATTTTGATACCTTAGAATTTTTAAATAACTACAATCCCGACGTGGAATATCTCTGTACCCTTATGTAACCAAGCATTTAT
This sequence comes from Anopheles cruzii, assembly GCF_943734635.1. NCBI lineage: Eukaryota > Metazoa > Arthropoda > Insecta > Diptera > Culicidae > Anopheles > Anopheles cruzii. Next base: position 30,518,516 of record NC_069144.1, on the reverse strand, counting down.
GTATAATAAAGATCCAATTTAGTTAAAGCATTCCGAAAGCTAGAGTACCATCATAGAAGTATAAAAAGAGATCATTTTGAGACAAGTTTCCTTACTACCGAGCTAGGAAATGTTTGGTGTGCACATGAAACATGATTAAATAAATATAGAGCGCCAAAAAGCTTGATTTCCCATAACTGTTAGAACGAAGACCAATACTCTCATTGGTGTATTTGGGAATCAGGAACTGTAAAACTTGTCTCACAATATTGCGCAATGTCTCATGCAGTGCAGTGATTGTGACATATCGAAACAAATATCGAAAGGATATTTACCAAGGATCCAAGGAGCATTCGAATGTGTAATAGACATATTGAGAAAAATCATGAAAAATCCATGGTAACAGATAAAAATATGTGACGTAGTAAATGAAAAAAAAATTACAAACTTTTCAACTTTCCATATTTTTTTCTTTGTAAAAGTGTTCGTCGCTTTGTGGAAAATGCATTGGAAAATCGTGTGACTAAAGCTTGAAATTTTCACGACCCCAGAACGACCAATATTGATTCACAGTGTAGCTGCACATACCACACAGCAGCTGTGTGTGTAACATTTGCACAGATCACCAATACTCCCGTGCACGCGTTTGTTTGTAATCACTAGGCTAGGTCGTTCCTCGTTCATTGACCTCGGCGGCGAAAGAGTGTAGAGACCAAAATAGAGAAGCAACGTGGTAATCCGAAAAAATACATACACGGAAACGCGAGCGAGCGACGGACGGACCCCCTTCTTCCTTCGGCATCGTACAACAATAATTCGCTTTCTTTATCTCCCTCTCTCTCTCTCTCTGCCCACGGCGAGGAGTTTGCCTCTCACTCGGTTGGAGGAATCAACGCAGAGTTGTGAGAAACGCAGAGAGACAAAGTTCTGCTCTCTTGGCTTCGTTGACACCAACACCATCACAATTGGCTCTCGGCCGAGCCGACTTCCCCTTTCGTGCACCAGCGGAGAGGGAGAGGAGTGTGACCGCCACACACCGCCCGCACGTCAGCCGTTTCGCTTATCAGCCTAAGTTCGAAGATCGATCACACCCACCAAACGTTCGGCCAAACGTCCTTTCGTCAGCGCACACACAGAGGAACGCATGCTGCATCAAATTCTTGGCCCTAGCGGCGGTGTGGTTGTGTGAGTGTTTTGGTGGTTTTCAATTCATTGCCGGCGACCGAAATGCGCGGCTCTGCGCATGAGTTAAACTAAACTAAACTTCTTTCATTAACCACATCATCACAACTCTAGCGACGCACGATAAATGTTTTATGAAAACCGATTTCTCGCAGCTTCCACCGATCGTTGGGCTTCATTTGACTTTGATTGGCCAATTGGGAATTCATTTTTTAAACATTGGTTAACTCTGTTGTTAAATCTCACTGTCTAATTACCATCTTATCATTTCAGCGGCAAACTGAGCATGACATGGAGGGCCAGACGAACCGTAAATCCGAGCGTAAAATTAATTTATTATGTCAAATCGTTTACGCTGCGTGTGGCAGGCTTACACTATAAGGCTGGCTAAAAAGTAATCTATTCGTTTTTCTGTAGATGCCTTTAGTGATCGATATCTCGTGAAGTATTTATCGTACAGTTTCAAATTTAGGTTCGTTTTAAAGCTGATTCTTTACACTTAAAAAAATGCTCTCACTGTTTATTGTTTGTTCCATTCGTTTGTGAGTTACAGGGTGTTAACAATGGAGGTCAACTAAGAGAAAATAAGGTACATTTTACAGTTTTTGTCTGAAAAAGGCGAAAATTCAAGCAAGGCCGCTGAAATTTTGCATGGTGTTTATGGTGCCAATACTCTAACAGCTAGTTAGGTGTAATTTTGGTTCTGTCGACCCGTTTTAGTTATTTTTTATGTAAAAGCCTAGGCAAACACGTCATCGAAAATGTCGATAAAATTATAGTAATAATCAAAGTTGATCGGCATGTTAGTAATCAGAGCATCGGCCAGGAGCTAAAGATCAATCATCGAACAGCTTAAAACCATTTGCGCAAAGCTGGATTCACAAAGAAGCTCGATGTTTGGGCGACACCCTATTTACACCAAAAAACATGATGGCTCGAATTCCATCTGCACAATTTTGCCCAAACGGAATGAAATCGAACCATTTCTTAAAGGGATGGGTACTGTAGAAAAGGAATGGGATACATACGACAATACTGTGTAAAAATAATTGTGGTCTAAGGGTGGTGAAGCAGATTAACCGGTGGTCAAACCAATCTACACGGCCAGCAAGGTTCTACTGGGTCGGAATCGAAAGGAACCGTTTATTATGAGTTGCTTCCGTGTAGTCAAACACTAAATTCAATTCCCTACTGTCAACAACTGCACCGTTCGAAGCTAGCAATTGACCAGAAACGGCCAGCATCGGCCAACAGAAGAGATGCTGTGTTCCATCAGGACAATGAAATGTCACGCACATCTTTAGTGACTCACCAGAAAGTCTGGAGTTTGTTTGGGATATTTTAATGCATCCACCGTATAGTCCGAACCTTGCACCAAGCGACTGACACCTTTTTCGCGCATTACAAAATTTCCTGAGTGATGAAAAATTGAGATCAAGAAAGGATTGTGAAAATGGATTGCTCCAGTTTTTCGCCAATAACGATTAAGGCTTTTACAAAAAAGGGCATTATAAGCCTACGTTTGAAAAGACAACAAATTATCCAACAAAACGGTACATATTTGACGTAAATCGGACCATCGAAAGTCTTTTAAATATTGTTTTGAATTTCACCCAAAAATAATGGATTACTTTTTAGGGAGCCTTAAAGCTCCACACACCGCCGAAGTAAATATTGGAAAGCAAATTTCGGAACGTCAAAACGCGTTGTCTTGTATTGGATTGTATGAGACACTTCACACCCGGTGTCGGTGTCAAATTCCTCCGTCGAAGTCAAAATTGAGAAAAAAGACAGCCTTGCGTTCGCATATTTGTCAAGGTTCGTATAGTTGGAGGTGTGGTGGTTGGGGCGAAATATTTCAGGCTGTTTTGTTTTTTTGACAGATTATTTGTGTTTATATTTACAAGTTCAAGATTCATTGAGTTTTGATGCGAGAATTAAAACAGTTTTATGATGAATTTGTGTTTGAATTACAAGTAATAATTAAGTTAAAATTATTTAGCATGCTTGTGATACAAAAAAACCTGAATTGAGTAGTCTTCGATTAGTTTTAAAATTCACAAGGTGTATCAATGTTTTCCCCCGAACGACAGGGCGAAATACTTTTCTGTTGACGTTCCGAAATTCGGCAAATTGGTGTGAAACCGTCGAAGAAACGGTCGGTCGGTCCGAACTTTCCGGTGTTAGTCTGCAGAGATCTTTTTATAAAAAAGTGGTCACCGAAATGTCGAACGTGTTTACATTCGTGTTTTTGGCCCGAAAAAATAGAAATCGAAGAGGTAAGTTGATTTCTGAATAACTTCTGAATAACGTCGACACTCCTGCTCGACTTATTGCAAATTCAAACCGCGTTGATCAACCGGTCAGCGGATTTGGAAGATCGTCGAGTTCAGAAATTTGCAGAACGAAATCAGAAACTGGGAAACTGGGAAGTTGTGCACCGGTCCAGCTTTTTGAATGGTGACAAACGTAAAACTGTATATTTATCCAAAGTGTTAAACTGCAAAAGCGTGGCAACGGGAGAAAACATGATCACAGCATAAGTATTATTGTTGTGAATATCTGAGAGCTGAGCGTAAATGGGCAGCAAATTAGTGCTCTATGGGTTTCATATACGAAATGTCTCGTCCTCTGTCTCGGAGCAAAGTCAAGTCACTGGTCGGGCTGACAGCAGATTGCAGGTTGGACTTCCCGTATCTATTGGTCCCCCAGAGCATTGACCTTATTACGTTATCTAACTCATTCTTTGTTTTTTTCTTCAGTTTTGTTGTCGATAACCGTCCGTCTTGCGGCCGTTGTTCACGTTTCCCGCTGATGGCGTACGAGTCGAGTTTCGAGTCATCATTCGTTTATGGGTGTTGATAAAAAAAAAATGGGATTTTGTTGCTGCCTAGGACGCGGTTCGTTCCGCGGCTTTTCGCTTTAAATTTTACGTATCTGTCCGCAGGGGCGGTATCGGTCGGTTGCTATCACGATTGATGAACGAAGGTCACACTTGCTCTAGACTAAGAAAAAACTCTTCCTCTTCACTATTCGCAATTCGCACGGAGTTGCCACTGCCCTGGTACATGCGAAACCGTATCAGATTAGGAGCGCCGGATGTACGAAAGATGTTGTTGTCTGACGTTCGAATAAACTCGTGACGTTTGATGTTGATGTGCGCTATTGGATCGGGTTGAAAAGTAGCTGAAACACGGCCACAATACAATAAGGGTCGTTCTCAGAGACTTCTTTCATTGGCAGCAGAAAAGAATTCAATTGACCGAAGAATTTCGAACACGCAAGTAATACCGCAATATTTCTAAACGATAAGCGAAGTTATTGCGATGTCACAAATAAACGTTATCTACTCTTTTGCTCTCTCTGTCTGTTAATATTGGTAACACGCATTGTGTAGTTGGCTCTTGTTTCAAGTGAAAACGCCGAGTTTTTGGTTATCGCAGAAACCATTGACCAAGATGGCCATAGCAAAACGTTAAATAATTTGGCCGCCTGAAGTTGAACTAAACCATTGAAAACAAGAACTGAATGAAGAACGTAGATGTAGAGCAAAAACAAATTATACTTATAATGAATAAGTAGGCATTGTGAAGGAAATGTAGTTTTTTCCAATCTACTGCTCTTCGATACTTTAAGACGCTTTATTTTTGCGGCCCGACTATGAAGATTAATTCCATCGAGGAACGATGTTTAAGATGATTTAGAATGTTTCGATTTCGACAAGACTCTGCGTGGTGGCTCATATTCGGATCGCATAACACAACATTCCCTTTTTGGGGCAATAAACAAATTTGAACACTTACCTTGAATCCTTCAAACTAACCATTATCATCTGCCATTGCGCTAGTTGAGGCATGAGGCCAAAAAGCGTTTCAAAACACCCTCGGGTTTTTTCTTCACCGGGGTTTCGTTTTAGTTATATTCACAATCGCTTCCTTTGTCACCTGTCAGACGCACTTAACAATCTTTGGTATTTTTATAAACATTCTACTGCTTGTGTGCTCTTCCTTTCAGTCAGTGGGTAAATATCCTGTAAATATAAGAGATAAAAACAATTAATCGTAAATATTCGCACGACAATGGAGGTTGAACCGTCTCTGGCTACCAATAACTGAGTGTATTAATTTGTTGACACGAGCTCTAAGATGTTTTTCTGTCCAGCATAGCCAACTGACACCAATGTTAGTTGTTACTATAGCAACAAGTGTATGCATACTTTAGTCAAATCTTCTGTCATTTTGAACTTTATACGGTTTGAGCGCGTTCGATGACGACGTTGTAGAAAACAAATCGGCAAATTTGGCAGATACATAAATTGATGCAGTTTTCTACACGCTTTTTGTTGGCGTCTAGCAAACACACTCCCTTGACAGTAGTCTTTGAAACAACAAACGATCAACTGAATGATACTCAACGGTGGATTCTGTAAATTACGTTAGGAAACTCAAAAATCATTTCCATCGCAAAGATCCAGAATCGTTCGCCAAACACGGAACTTCCGAAAGTAGTCGTCCTCAAGTTAAAAAGATACCGAATCATCCACAGGATCCGATTCGATCACTACCGCGGTCGGGTGTGTTTGGGGGTGTCGGTAAATATTTCATGCACCTGCCTGTGATTCAGCCATCCGCGGCCTCCTGGCTACATAACAAAACAAGAGGGAAAAAAAAAAAATAGAAAATATGCACTCTGACTGCAGTTTCTGAGTAACTGTTTTTATGTGCTCTTTTCTTTAGCCGATCCGAAAAGCATAGCCCCCCCGCGGTGGCCAGCGAATGCGTGGGACACAGCCGAAAAACGGACGTCCAACATCCAAATGCACGTCTTATGCGGGAGAGAGAGAGAACGCGAGCGCACAGAACCCAACCCCTTTACCTCGCCGAGAGACGTCTCGCAAGACCGTAAAATTCTTGCCTTCCTCGCCGCAGTACCGCTCGCGCTCTCTGCGGCTCACGATTGCACGAAATTCTCTCCTGAACTACGTTGTGCGACTTTTCTCTCTCTCTCTCTCCGTTCTTACGGAGCCGAACGGTCAGAATCGAGGGCAACATCCTCGAGCAACCTTAAAACGGCGTAGAGAAAAGGCCATTGCTCTTTTGACACATATTTAATTATAAACCTACGGACCCGCTCCAACACGCAACAGAGCGCTCGCGGTTGGCAGTGGTAGTGGCCGCCGACGCTGACGAATAAATTCCGCGAAGCTCAACACGCTCTCTCTGTGTGTGTTGCTCGCTCTTGGCGAAGGTAGCTTGGGAACATAGGAACCGTCGGAATATGTTGTGCCTGGGTTTGGAATATGTTGCTTTGGAATATAAACGACCGTCAGAGAGAGACTAGCAACAGAAAAACACATGAACCGAAATGATGATTTCGCAAATATTGCTCCACAGACTGAAAGGGGTTTTGACGTCCATTCGTTTCGGGACGTGTCAAAGAGGTGTTAAAGGGTAAGGCCGTACACTTCAAAAGTAGGTAGAATACGAGAACAAGTAGTGTAATGTATTGGCCTGCCCGGAAACTGGGAAACACGAGCTTCTCGGCCTTACACGTACTGCTTCAGTTTGGAGAACCGAAGTTTGGCTCCAAGGAGTCCACTTGCTACTAACGATGACAGTTTCGCTGGTCAACGCGATGGGTCCGCGACCTTTCCGACAAAACTTTCGAGATAACGTAGGATGCGGAATTCCATCGTCCCCCCCATTGTGGGCGATCGTGGGCTGGCGTGTCAAAGTCAATGCCTAGTAACGGGATCGGTTGTATTTCCCAGCATGTTCGACCCTCCCGCACTAGATTTGGTTGAAATGGAAAGAGATAGCGCGGCGTCGATCCCGCCCGCCGAGGGCCAGAGCATCCCATGCGCTAGCAGCAGCGGACGCCGATCGGAGAGGGCACGGCTAAGCAAAGGAAGCCTCTGTATTGCTGTGGATACACTGCAGGCTTCAGGGCTGAGAGAAGAGAGCCAACGGCGAAGAAAGCACAACTAGCCAAAGGATGGTGAAAGTGGAAGTGCTACGTACAGGTACAGACAGAGAGGAAGGACAATAGAGATTGTACGAAGGACAGAGAGAGAACGAGAGAGAGGGCAACACAACGCAGAGAGCGAAACCGGAGAGCGAGAGAGAGAAACGAACGGGAAAGAGAGTAAAAGGAAGGTTCAAGAAATCCGGAAGTGATGCTGATGTTGCTGGCTGGTCATTAACCTTTGCGCTCGATTATGCACATATATTTTTATCTTTCTCCCCATTCATCCATTTCTCCCGAGCACACACACATAGAACCCTGGGTTGCAGCTGGGGCATCCGAAGCGATTCCTGCGCTCCTCGCGCTATCAATTTGCATGTTCTTTTAAAGACACCCGAATCTATCAGCAGCCTGTATCCTGTTTTATTGGCCATTTAGTCTCTGTTGGTTCTAGACGATGTTCTAGACGATGTTCTAGTCGCTTGGTCAAGAGTCACCAGCATTTCTCCTTTCATGGACATGGACAAAGTTTCATGTGAAAGATGTCCTGGAGCTCGCGAAGATGTGCTGTGGAAATCCTTCAGACAGTCGGAGTCTACTGACCTGTAGTAGTTTGTCTTTCTAGCCGGCATGGTCTAGAGGCAGACTATTGTTCCAGTGTGGTGCACTGTTCACAACCGATGAACGCCAAAGGTTACCCACTATCACCCAGGACAATGATGGGCCACAATAATTGATCACTCAAGAACGAATGCACACACAACAAGCAACAACTTTCTTCGTTGCAAAGCCCGGAGCCTGGATTGATCAAACCGGAAACGCGGAATTTTAGGTACACGAACCACGATCCAAGGCTGTGCTCACGAACTTCTCCGCACCGACACCATCTTATTCCGGAGGTTGATCAGATTGCAGAACTTGTGGCACTTCCATCGGTTGACAGCTACACGTTTACCGGGCGATCTATTTGGTAATGCGGACACTCGAAGGGCTAACAGACAGTTGCTTTCTGCACTTCCATCCACCACCACTCCCCTTCGGGCTCTGTTCCACTTTAACACACTAGCTGGGCATCGGAAGGACACGCATGTTTTGCGACTTTCAATAACTCTGCGGAATCACTCTGGCAGTTATCAAGGGACTGCCCGCGCCCTGATGCTGTGTGCACTTGCCGCCTGCCAGGACACCTTCGCCTGCGTCTTCTACGCTTCTTCAATACCGAACCCTACCGAAACACACGATATAGCACTAGTAGAGCCTCTTTTTTCTTTTATTACTTTTTCACCACTCAACGGTTAAGGAATTTCAAATTTCCAGCATTTATTGTTGACTCCTGCGCTCCACACGAAACAAAAAAAGGAACACACCCCGACACGCGGAAAAATCGGGCCGTTACTCGAACTCGAATCGACCAAACGCAAACGCCGGGTGCCGCTGCCGGAACTGCCGAGAACACACGCCGTCCCGATAACTTGCAGAAGGAAAACTAAAGAGATTTTTGACCGACTCAGCCAGCGACACACGCGATATGAAGTTGTAGCGGCAAATGATGCGCGGCGGCGTTTGTTCTGCGCTCTCTCTCTCTCTCTCCGTCTCGGTCGTTCTCCCTCGCATGTGTTCTCTTTCCTCCGTCCGACTCTGTCTCTCTCTCTCTCTCTCTCGACTAGCTTTGTTTTTGCTCGACCCTTTTTCGGCGGCGTAATGTACATTAGTATATTTCGCTTGCCGTCGCTGTCCTTTAGTATTGCAACATCCTATCCGCAAAACTGCAAAAACTATCCGACCGCAGTAAAAGGACATCGAAGTACCACTAACAACAGTACTTACGTTGCGACTAGCGAAAAAAAAACAAAACCCTGGACAACGTACGAAAGCGAGAGCGGCGATGAAACAGGCAAAACACTGTTAGGGGTGAACGACCGTACCGAAAGCGTGCGTGTGTGTTTCAAACGTGTAATTTCCAATGTGTGTGTGAAATGTCAAATTACGAAAAAACTTTCATCACCAATATTAGCAAACGTTTAAAAATAATCCGCACACACACACACAAAAGTTCTGCGATTTTCTTGCCGATTCAATCGTACAGTCTAATTTTCTTGCAAAACTGCATCGAACGGCTTGTCAGAGTGAGAAGGCTGCAAAGGGGAAACCGTCGATTAAAACGAACAAGTTTGGCCGTTTTGAACGATTGACATCCAAAGCTATGGTTTGTGTCATGACTCAAAGAAAGTTTATTTTTCGAGTTCGTATCATTTCGAATTTTCGAGCGCAGTTCGGGAACGATCGGGAAACTCGGGAAGAGTTCGGGAAATTTTACTTTTTCTCAACAGATGGCACTTTTCATAGTGAAATTCAAATTCAGGTTCGATAAAGTTCGTTAATCGCACCGAACAATTACTTTACTTAATCAAAAATCAACGTGACGCATTTTTTGGTTACGATTGTTCCTGTAGGTTGAATGACCTTGCAATAACTTTTCCATCTCGCTTAATCTGCGTCGTTTTAGATGCTTTTTTATTTATATTTAATTTTTTTTATTTCAAAGGAAGTTTCTTATTTCTACAGCCATGTCGTCGCTAACGTTTTCTTCTATGGTAAAAAAAACAATCTTTTATGATTTTTTGCTTCCTTTAACCCAATGAACTAATTTTAGGGTCATTCCTATCGCACGAATGAAAGTGTCTTCTAAATTGACGATTTTCTTTCTGCTGCCCTGTCTTGTCTAAACATTTATTACATTTATGCCGCGCTTCCAAATCTTTAAGGACTATAGTGTCCGTTTTGGTGTCCGTGTCGTCGGCGCGCCGACGATTCGACAGATCATGGCTCCTTGGGATTCTACTTTGGTGTGTTTATGCGTTCTGTCTATTTATGCAAAAAGTGTGTTTTATTAAATTCGGCCCAATCGTATTTGAAGATTCAAATTTCCTAATATTGTTTTAAGTAAGCGAACAACGATCATGTCGATCAAGCGGAATTCTCGGGTGCTACTACTGTTCTGCTGCAACATTAGTGTCTAAAGACAGTAGCATAGTGATGTAAGAACCAGTTGAGTTTAACATCTGTTGAAAAATACACAAATCGTTACCAAAAGCCATAATTATTTGTTTAAAGTCAATCGGTATCTCACCTTTTTCAAAGTAGGTAATGTTGCTTTTATAAAACCACCCTTAGTGACGACAGGTTTCTGAGCTCGCATCATACAGAAAAGTAGTTTTCTCTTCATGGATAAACTTCCCTCGTACCAATTGCTTTGGTAAAAAGCGTCAGCAACTCGTAAGCTCTTAATTATTGGAATTTTAGTTAGTTAGTTAGTTAATTTCTAGACAGATCTAGGCTAAAGTACCTCATCGTGCATTTTGGAACCATGGTAGGTGTAAATTACTGCTTGTAGTAACATTACAAACGCCATAGAAAGCAGCATAACAACACGAGGCGTTTTCATGAAAAGTACAAATTGATAACCAATTACGCACAACAGCACCGAGTCCAGCATTAACAGGTAGAATACTGTGTGCTGAAAAATGCTGTTCATGTTTGAGCATATGCTCAGCAAATCCATATGGTAATGGATGACATCCTGTAGGTCATTATCCGTGTGTTTTGAAAAATCAATCGATCTTGCACGATCCTGTATGATGTTGAAATGGATGGCTACGTTAGTAGCCAGTTCTGAAAAGCACGTGTCGACACTACCATTTATGAAAATGCTCATGTGAATTGAGTCACAGTTGAACAGTAAAGTTGCCACAAAAACAACCGGATGTTGATAGTTATGTGGAAAACTGCAATGAAACGGTGGTTAGCATGAGCAATTATTAGAATTAGTGGTTGAGAGTGGAGAATGTTATACGTACGCCATAGGTGCAAAAAAACGTAATTTTTCCTCAACTATGGATTGCCGAACTCCAGCAACAACAGCACTCAAAATATAAAACCAACCCACAATCAATGCGCCCATTATGTACACCTTGGTGAGATTGGCATGGAAATTTTTGCTCCTCTGGAATAACATTTGCTTTTCGCCGTTCGAGCGTTTCTGGAGCATCTTGAATGAGTCGATCAGAGAGAATATGGCTGCTGGCTTTAAAACAAAGATGCACAGCTTGCAAATAGCCACTAATCCCACTACCAATGTTGGAATTACGTCGCAGATCGAAAGAAAATCTTCCACATTTTGCAAAACGTATATCGACTGCAAAATCATGAACACAAACAAAACTGCTGAACAATTTATTGTGCGAAGTTTCTTCAGCTTGGACATCTCTCGGTAAATACCACAGTAGCGAAGGTAAGGAAGGGTTAAAAAACCATCAATATGCTCCATTTCAGAAGGATTCACTGTCTGCAGACCCACAAGATACAATAACACTGTGGAAATTTCTGAACAGAACATCACATTTAAACTACATGCGCCTTGCTTAAGTTTTCATAAGAATGACACTCTTATTATAGTGTTAGATTGACGTGAGGAGTTCGAAATATTTATGACGAAACAGTGTGCAATTTCCGGGGAGTGTAATTTCTGGAACATGCCCATTACTAACTAAATGTGACTGACGGACAATTTCCAATCAATTCTCAAGATTTAAAAAATCAGAATGCCATGAAAACTGTTATCTGACAATCAAATTGTAGTGGCTTGCAGAAATATTTTTGATTGGCTATAATTCTTATTTCAAATAGTAAATCGACAGTTTTACTTTGTTTCGATCACAAAAAAGGTGTTTTATTTGGGGTTCAGTCATTCCATTGTCAAAAACCACGACCAAACCCCCGAAAGAATGGACACAATAAATCTTTGTTAGCCAGTACAATCGTGTATTCAATTACGCTGACAAACAGAGATTTATAATTCAATGTTTTGAATGAGAATAATAATAATAATAATATTACCCACAATTATAATTTACGTCGAAAATGCGGACATTAATTCGCGATTTCAGTTATATTTCCTTAAAACAGATAAGTTAATTTCTATAGGTTTCTACAAGTTTCTTTCAGGGCATATGAATTTTAAGGCAGTCGGTATAATAAAAGAATATTTTCAGATTCTGAGTTCCGAGATATTTTCAGATTCACTGTTCTTAATGTAGATAAACATTTGATAGAAAGGTTGAGGAATATCTTAATAACCATTTGCTATCAGAAAGAAGTTAATGCCGCAAAATTAGACCCAGTTTTAGTGTTCTACAGTTGGTTTAAAATACCTGCTACGATACATAACGCATTGGCTCATGCTGATGATATAACACTAATACTACAGACCTCAGTACCTGGGAGAACCCCTGGGAGAAGAAGATTTGGAAGCGCGGTATAAATGTAATAAATGTTTAGACAAGACAGGGCAGCAGAAAGAAAATCTTCAATTTAGAAGACACTTTCATTCGGGCAATAGACCTTAAAATTAGTTCATTGGGTTATAGGAAGCAAAAACCCATAAACTTAGTTTTTTTATATAGTTTAAGAATTTTTTTTATCGCAGAGGAAAACATTTGCGACGATATGGTTGTAGAAATATAAAACTTCCTTTAAAATAACTATAATCTTCTTCTATATATAAGGTTGGGGAAAAAGTAATCCATTATTTTTGGGTGAAATTCAAAACATTATTTAAGATACTTCCGATGGTCCGATTTACGTCAAATATGTACCGTTTTGTTGGAAAATTTGTTGTCTTTTCAAAGGTAGGCTGGTAATGCCTCTTTTGTAAAAGGCTTAGTCGTTATTGGACGAAAAACTGGAGCAATCCATTTTCACAACCCTTTTTTGATCTCAGTTTTTCATCACTCAGGAAATTTTGTAATGCGCGAAAAAGGTGTCAATCGCTTAGTGCAAGGTCCGGACTATACGGTGGATGCATTAAAACTTTCCAACCAAGCTCCGGACTTTCTGGCGAGTCACTAAAGACGTGCGTAACATTTCGTTGTCCTGGTGGAACACAAACCTCTTCCGTTGGCCGATTCTGGTCGTTTCTGGTCAATTGCTAGCTTCGAACGGTGCAGTAATTGACAGTAGAGATCTGAATTTAGTGTTTGGCTACACGGAAGCAACTCATAATAAACGATTCCTTTCAAGTCCCACCATATACCCAGTAGAACCTTCCTGGCCGTATCCTGGTTTGACCACCGGTTAAGCTGCTTCACCACGCTTAGACCACGATTATTTTCACACAGTATTGTCGTATGTATCCCATTTCTCATCCCCAGTACCCATCCGTTTAAGAAATGGTTCGATTTCATTCCGTTTGGCCAAAACTTGCGATGGAAATTCGAGCCATCATGTTTTTTGGTGTAAATAGGTGGGGCGCCCAAACATCGAGCTTCTTTGTGAATCCAGCTTTGCGCAAATGGCTTAAAACTTTGATAGTTAATCTTTAGCTCCTGGCCGATGCTCTGACTACTAACATGCCGATCAACTTTGATTATTTCTGTGATTTTATCGACATTTTCGATGACGTGTCTGCCCAGGCTTTAACATAAAAAATAACTGAAAGGGTCAACGAAACCAAAATTTAACGTAGCTAGCTGTTAGAGTATCGGCACCATGAACACCATGCAAAATTTCAGCGGCCTAGCTTGAATTTTCGCCTTTATCGGACAAAAATTGTAAAATATACCGAATTTTTTCTTTGTGACTTCCATTGTTAACACCCTGTAACTCACAAACGAATGGAACAAACAATAAACAGTGAAAGCATTTTTTAAGTGTAAAGTATCAGCTTTAAAACGAGCCTAAATTTGAAACTGTACGATCGATACTTCACGAGATATCGATCACTAAAGCATCTACCGAGAAAATAATGGATTACTTTTTCCCCAGCCTGATATATCGTTTATGTCAATGGAAGTCACCAAAGAAAAAATTGGGTATATTTTACAATTTTTGTCCGATAAAGGCGAAAATTCAAGCTAGGCCGCTGAAATTTTGCATGGTGTTCATGGTGCCGATACTCTAACAGCTAGCTACGTAAATTTTGGTTTCGTTGACCCGTTTCAGTTATTTTATGTTAAAGCCTAGGCAGACACGTCATCGAAAATGTCGATAAAATCACAGAAATAATCAAAGTTGATCGGCATGTTAGTAGTCAGAGCATCGGCCAGGAGCTAAAGATTAACTATCAACAGTTTTAAGCCATTTGCGCAAAGCTGGATTCACAAAGAAGCTCGATGTTTGGGCGCCACCCTATTTACACCAAAAAACATGATGGCTCGAATTTCCATCGCGAAGTTTTGGCCAAACGGAATGAAATCGAACCATTTCTTAAACGGATGGGTACTGGGGATGAGAAATGGGATACATACGACAATACTGTGTGAAAATAATCGTGGTCTAAGCGTGGTGAAGCAGCTTAACCGGTGGTCAAACCAGGAATAACGGCTAGGAAGGTTCTACTGGGTATATGGTGGGACTTGAAAGGAATCGTTTATTATGAGTTGCTTCCGTGAGCCAAACACTAAATTCAGATCTCTACTGTCAATAACTGCACCGTTCGAAGCTAGCAATTGACCAGAAACGACCAGAATCGGCCAACGGAAGAGGTTTTGTGTTCCACCAGGACAACGAAATGTACGCACGTCTTTAGTGACTCGCCAGAAAGTCCGGGAGCTTGTTGGGAAGTTTTAATGCATCCACCGTATAGTCCGGACCTTGCACTAAGCGATTGACACCTTTTTCGCGCATTACAAAATTTCCTGAGTGATGAAAAACTGAGATCAAAAAAGGATTGTGAAAATGGATTGCTCAGTTTTTCGCCAATAACGACTAAGCCTTTTACAAAAGAGGCATTAAGCCTACCTTTGAAAAGACAACAAATTTTCCAACAAAACGGTACATATTTGACGTAAATCGGACCATCGGAAGTATCTTAAATAATGTTTTGAATTTCACCCAAAAATAATGGATTACTTTTTCCCCAACCTTATATATAGAAGAAGATTATAGTTATTTTAAAGGAAGTTTTATATTTCTACAACCATATCGTCGCAAATGTTTTCCTCTGCGATAAAAAAAATTCTTAAACTATATAAAAAAACTAAGTTTATGGGTTTTTGCTTCCTATAACCCAATGAACTAATTTTAAGGTCTATTGCCCGAATGAAAGTGTCTTCTAAATTGAAGATTTTCTTTCTGCTGCCCTGTCTTGTCTAAACATTTATTACATTTATACCGCGCTTCCAAATCTTCTTCTCCCAGGGGTTCTCCCAGGTACTGAGGTCTGTAGTATTAGTGTTATATCATCAGCATGAGCCAATGCGTTATGTATCGTAGCAGGTATTTTAAACCAACTGTAGAACACTAAAACTGGGTCTAATTTTGCGGCATTAACTTCTTTCTGATAGCAAATGGTTATTAAGATATTCCTCAACCTTTCTATCAAATGTTTATCTACATTAAGAACAGTGAATCTGAAAATATCTCGGAACTCAGAATCTGAAAATATTCTTTTATTATACCGACTGCCTTAAAATTCATATGCCCTGAAAGAAACTTGTAGAAACCTATAGAAATTAACTTATCTGTTTTAAGGAAATATAACTGAAATCGCGAATTAATGTCCGCATTTTCGACGTAAATTATAATTGTGGGTAATATTATTATTATTATTATTCTCATTCAAAACATTGAATTATAAATCTCTGTTTGTCAGCGTAATTGAATACACGATTGTACTGGCTAACAAAGATTTATTGTGTCCATTCTTTCGGGGGTTTGGTCGTGGTTTTTGACAATGGAATGACTGAACCCCAAATAAAACACCTTTTTTGTGATCGAAACAAAGTAAAACTGTCGATTTACTATTTGAAATAAGAATTATAGCCAATCAAAAATATTTCTGCAAGCCACTACAATTTGATTGTCAGATAACAGTTTTCATGGCATTCTGATTTTTTAAATCTTGAGAATTGATTGGAAATTGTCCGTCAGTCACATTTAGTTAGTAATGGGCATGTTCCAGAAATTACACTCCCCGGAAATTGCACACTGTTTCGTCATAAATATTTCGAACTCCTCACGTCAATCTAACACTATAATAAGAGTGTCATTCTTATGAAAACTTAAGCAAGGCGCATGTAGTTTAAATGTGATGTTCTGTTCAGAAATTTCCACAGTGTTATTGTATCTTGTGGGTCTGCAGACAGTGAATCCTTCTGAAATGGAGCATATTGATGGTTTTTTAACCCTTCCTTACCTTCGCTACTGTGGTATTTACCGAGAGATGTCCAAGCTGAAGAAACTTCGCACAATAAATTGTTCAGCAGTTTTGTTTGTGTTCATGATTTTGCAGTCGATATACGTTTTGCAAAATGTGGAAGATTTTCTTTCGATCTGCGACGTAATTCCAACATTGGTAGTGGGATTAGTGGCTATTTGCAAGCTGTGCATCTTTGTTTTAAAGCCAGCAGCCATATTCTCTCTGATCGACTCATTCAAGATGCTCCAGAAACGCTCGAACGGCGAAAAGCAAATGTTATTCCAGAGGAGCAAAAATTTCCATGCCAATCTCACCAAGGTGTACATAATGGGCGCATTGATTGTGGGTTGGTTTTATATTTTGAGTGCTGTTGTTGCTGGAGTTCGGCAATCCATAGTTGAGGAAAAATTACGTTTTTTTGCACCTATGGCGTACGTATAACATTCTCCACTCTCAACCACTAATTCTAATAATTGCTCATGCTAACCACCGTTTCATTGCAGTTTTCCACATAACTATCAACATCCGGTTGTTTTTGTGGCAACTTTACTGTTCAACTGTGACTCAATTCACATGAGCATTTTCATAAATGGTAGTGTCGACACGTGCTTTTCAGAACTGGCTACTAACGTAGCCATCCATTTCAACATCATACAGGATCGTGCAAGATCGATTGATTTTTCAAAACACACGGATAATGACCTACAGGATGTCATCCATTACCATATGGATTTGCTGAGCATATGCTCAAACATGAACAGCATTTTTCAGCACACAGTATTCTACCTGTTAATGCTGGACTCGGTGCTGTTGTGCGTAATTGGTTATCAATTATAATTCAGGTCGTTTGGAGTGACGAAAAGAAATTCAATCTCGATGGGCCTGATGGTTTTTGCCACTACTGGCAAGATTTGAGACGGGAACCTCGTTTTTTAGAAGACGAAATTATGGCGGAGGTTCCATCATGATATGGGGTGCGTTTAGCAGCCAAGCTAAATGTAATTTAGCAATAGTTCCTTCACGAATGAACAGTGAAGGCTATACATAGTCATTCTGGAGAGTAATTTGAAGCCATACCTGCATCGTTTCAACCACCACCCGCTAATTTTCCAGCAGGATAATGCAACTGTCCATGCAAGTAGAGCAACAAAAGCTTACTTGGAACATTTGGGAGTCAATTTAATGACCTGGCCGGCTGTTTCTCCAGACCTCAACCCTATTGAGAATGTTTGGGGAATTCTAATCCGAGAGATCTATGCGGATGGCAAGCAGTACGAAAAGAAAGTGGCGATTAGAAATGCTTGGCGTTCCCTGTCGATGAACGTGCTAAAGAACCTATCCGAAAGTATGCCAAAAAGGATATTTCAAGTAATAAATCGTAGTGGAGAGGCCACTGATTATTAAAACATCATAATTGTTATTCATTTTTACTGGGTGGCCCTATTTTCTTGAATAATACATAATGAGTCTATCGTTTTGAAACAGCCGTTTTATCGTTTTTTGGCTCCCCAAGTCAAAATAATTTTTTTTCGCAAAACCAAACAATGGATATTATTTCTTTTGCTAAATAAATCGATTCTTCATCTTCGAAAAATCGGTTCAGCGTTTTATCTTAGCCTCAGTCTGAAAAAACGGGTGATTCTATCATTAGGAAAAGCAGTGTACTTTGGTGTGTTTATGTGTTCTGTTTATTTATGCAAAAAGTGTGTTTTATTAAATTCGGCCCAATCGTATTTAAAGATTCAAATTTCAAAATATTGTTTTAAGTAAGCGAACAAAGTTAAACAACGATCATGTCGATCAAGCGGAATTCGCGGGTGCTACTACTGTTCTGCTGCAACATTAGTGTCCAAAGACAGTAGCATAGTGATGTAAGAACCAGTTGAGTTTAACATCTGTTGAAAAATACACAAATCGTTACCAAAAGCCATCATTATTTGTTTAAAGTCAATCGGTATCTCACCTTTTTCAAAGTAGGTAATGTTGCTTTTATAAAACCACCCTTAGTGACGACAGGTTTCTGAGCTCGCATCATACAAAAAAGTAGTTTTCTCTTCATGGATAAACTTCCCTCGTACCAATTGCTTTGGTAAAAAGCGTCAGCAACTCGTAAGCTCTTAATTATTGAAATGTTAGTTAGTTAGTTAGTTAATTTCTATACAGATCTAGGCGTACCTCATCGTGCATTTTGGAACCATGGTAGGTGTAAATTACTGCTTGTAATAACATTACAAACGCCATAGAAAGCAGCATAACAACACGAGGCGTTTTCATGAAAAGTACAAATTGATAACCAATTACGCACAACAGCACCGAGTCCAGCATTAACAGGTAGAATACTGTGTGCTGAAAAATGCTGTTCACGTTTGAGCATATGCTCAGCAAATCCATATGGTAATGGATGACATCCTGTAGGTCATTTTGCGTGTGTTTTGAAAAATCAATCGATCTTGCACGATCCTGTATGATGTTGAAATGGATGGCTACGTTAGTAGCCAGTTCTGAAAAGCACGTGTCGACACTACCATTTATAAAAATGCTCATGTGAATTGAGTCACAGTTGAACAGTAAAGTTGCCACAAAAACAACCGGATGTTGATAGTTATGTGGAAAACTGCAATGAAACGGTGGTTAGCATGAGCAATTATTAGAATTAGTGGTTGAGAGTGGAGAATGTTATACGTACGCCATAGGTGCAAAAAAACGTAATTTTTCCTCAACTATGGATTGCCGAACTCCAGCAACAACAGCACTCAAAATATAAAACCAACCCACAATCAATGCGCCCATTATGTACACCTTGGTGAGATTGGCATGGAAACGACTGCTCCTCTGGAATAACTTTTGCTTTTCGCCGTTCGAGTGTTTTTGGAGCATCTTGAATGAGTCGATCAGAGAGAATATGGCTGCTGGCTTTAAAACAAAGATGCACAGCTTGCAAATAGCCACTAATCCCACTACCAATGTTGGAATTACGTCGCAGATCGAAAGAAAATCTTCCACATTTTGCAAAACGTATATCGACTGCAAAATCATGAACACAAACAAAACTGCTGAACAATTTATTGTGCGAAGTTTCTTCAGCTTGGACATCTCTCGGTAAATACCACAGTAGCGAAGGTAAGGAAGGGTTAAAAAACCATCAGTATGCTCCATTTCAGAAGAGTTCACTGTCTGCAGACCCACAATATACAACACTGTGGAAATTTCTGAACAGAACATCACATTTAAACTACATGCGCCTTGCTTAAGTTTTCATAAGAATGACACTCTTATTATAGTGTTAGATTGACGTGAGGAGTTCGAAATATTTATGACGAAACAGTGTGCAATTTCCGGGGAGTGTAATTTCTGGAACATGCCCATTACTAACTAAATGTGACTGACGGACAATTTCCAATCAATTCTCGAGATTTAAAAAATCAGAATGCCATGAAAACTGTTATTCGACAATCCAATTGTAGTGGCTTGCAGAAATATTTTTGATTGGCTATAATTCTTATTTCAAATAGTAAATCGACAGTTTTACTTTGTTTCGTTGCAGCGTTTAAGTCGATCACAAAAAAGGGGTTTTATTTGAGGTTCAGTCATTCATTGAGATTGTCAAAAACCACGACCAAACCCCGAAAGAATGGCCACAATAAATCTTTGTTAGCCAGTACAATCGTGTATTCAATTACGCTGACAAACAGAGATTTATTTATTTATTTATTTATTTATTTATTCATAAAAAACCGTCAACGGGCAAACTTAGCCTAATTGACAATAATATCTTAACCAAGAGTGTAGCGGCGCGGCGTTGACAATTTTGGCCCGCGAAGGTGGGCCAAAGGGGAGTGTTGTCGCGTCGTCCGCACAAAAAGGAAGGGAGTGGGAAAGGAGTGGGTGGACGGGATTTTCGCGGTTAGCGACGACTAGAGCGGGTCTCGCGCTAAGGCGTTTGCCGGTCTCCGTATGGAGGCTAGCCGCGGGTGTGGGGAAAGTTTGGGGTTGATTGGGTATTGGAGTAGGGAAGTGGGTCTCGTTCCTTAGTACCTTTCTCGGAGGATCTCGAGGTCGGAAAACTAAGTCACGAACGGACGGTTACCTAGCTACACAAATTACACGAGGACACGTTTGGGTTGCGTAGGCTAATGTTGATAACTGACTGACCCTTTATTCTAAGGTTTCTTAGGATTATATATGGTTACATGGTTTGGGTTTAGCCAATCAGAAAGGCCGTTCTATTTTCTTGTGCATCGTGGATTTAGATGATCACTTGCTTATGAGTGAAAGAGCCAAATATTGTTTCCCTGATCTGTTGCTGACCTGTTCGATGCTTCGGTTTGTAACGGTTTTTCTCAGGCTGCTAGCGTCCTTTTTAGGATCCTTTTTCCTGGGAACAGTCCTGAAGCTAAATTTATGATCGGACTGTACTTGCACTTGACTCATATTTCTGGTGCGTCGCTGATCCTGCGCATCGTACATGTTCTCTAGGATTTTCCTTATTCCTGCCTTCGTAATTGGATCATGTTTGAACTGCGTCGCTGATCCTGCGTGCATGGGGCATGTTCTCTATGATCCTTCTATTAATGCCTTCGTAATACAAGTGTTTCCAGATGCGCGCCTAAGCATGCTTTACATGTAGATTCCTGCTCTGGCGACGTCTGTTTAACATTACTTTTTAGTTAGGTCCTGTTCTGAGTCTTCCCGAGAGACATTTATGGCCTGGTTATTTATGGTTTTTCTATGGGATGGGAACGATGCGCGTTTCCAATTCCCGTGGGCTAGTTCTTGCGATGGAAATGAATGCTGCGTTCGCAACAAAGAGCTTAGAACAAAAGTTAATCAATCAGGCGAAACGCAAAAACGAAGCAGGTAACCGAAATCAAAGGAAGACACAGGCGACAGTAACGAGGACACAACAATTACCATGAGGACATGAAAGCAAAAACATCTCTACACCGATCCAGGGACATATTAAAGTCAAGTAACGACGAGAAATTGTTATAAGTGCGACATAGTGAAAGCAACGGGTCGTTATGTCCAGCGACCGACGTACGCCGACACGGACGCCGACGACACGGACACCAAAACGGACACTAGTCGTCGTTAGAGTGTCCCTTTTGCCGACGATACGGACTATAGTCGTCGTTAATGTGAGAAATCAGTCCGGTCGTCGGCAAAAGGGACACTCTAACGACGATTAGAGTCCGTATCGTCAGCAGAAAGGACACTTCAAAGCTGACCGTTTTGACAACGCTTATTTTATGGCTTGTGAGACTTGTTTGTTTACATTAGAACGGTGTATCGTACCGTGTGTGTTATGTGTGTTTGCCAAACATTCTACGCAGTAGACGGCGACGACGGGTCAGTATAGTTCGTTTCGTTTAGTTCGTTGGATGTTCCGTGTTATGAGTTAAACTAATCGTTTAAACAATTATAGTTTTGTGCACCGATTGATGTCTTGTTCTATTTTAGCTTCGTACTTGGCCCATCGACAAATAGTAAAAACGTCGTCAAGCGTACCCGGCCAAACACCGCTGCCGCCAGATACATACACAGCGACTGTACCCGTTCCAGATCCAGCATGTACCCGACGGCATGAATAAATGGTGTATTGCCATTCATTTGGTTTTGGAACGAGCATTTGGTGTGCGGCGATATGTTTTGAATCAGTTCAAACATTATAAAGGTAAGTAAGGTGTAAAGAAATGTATTTAGTTGCAGGTTAGACGAGTGCTGGATGACTTGGAAGTGAATGACGACGATGTGCGCAGCAACTGCCAGGGGTTGATGATCCGGCGACATTTTCAACAAATTTTGGAATTTTTATGAAGTCTTCAAATTACTTATGTTACCACGGTTTCGTAGTTCGGGACCGGGTTAAACCAACCGTGGGAACCACTGCTCAGAACGGAGTCCGCCTCACCGTATCGCCGTCGTCCGTATGGCGTAATGTCGCGCACTGCTAAGTACCCCAGCCAACCAACTGGACAAAGAGGTATGACAAGGGAAGTTAGCCTCCGCGGCCCGAGTTAGCCGTGTTATGCGTGGCGAGGGTGTTGCAGACATTCCTGCGCCAAAGCAACTGTACGGTCATGCGTGAGATAATCTATCAATCAGTAGTTCGGTTTAGTGGATTGTGAATCAGTGGATCAGTGGTAATGTTGCAGCTCACTGTTTGGGCCCTTTGCTGTGAGGTCGTTAGCGACGAAGGGGACCTGTTTTGAGCACTGATAGTGGGTTAACGCCAAAACGCGGTGTTCGTAACCCGTGACAAATACCCCAAAAAAATGCCGCCAGCAAGCAATCATAGTTTGTTTAATCTGGTTTTTTAGCGACACTGATCGTCGTTTGTGGGCCACATGGATTCACTGATCGTCAAACGTAACATTAAACTGAAATGGCCAACCGTAAAATGGTTTTCGTTTGATGTTCAAATTCCCCGTTGTAGCGCTAATGTTTATTGTAACTTGCTAATGTTTATTTACTTTATGTTTCGTTTTAGAACACAAGCCTGTCATGATGGGACTGGACAACGCCGACAAGACAACCATTCTGTACCAGTTTCTGATGAACGAGGTGGTTCACACGAGCGATCGGATTGAACGTGGAAGAGGTACGCACGCAGTTTACCAGATAACCAGTGGCCACTTCGTAAGCCGCTCACCGGTGACGGGTGTCCATTTGCCTCGTTTCTCATTCACTCGCCGTGCCGCGTATTTTCGTAACGTGCACCACGCAACTGTCATAAGTTCATAGTCACAACTGGTTGTTTAGAACAACGCGCCTCGCAGATCGTGTGGAAGAATATCCACTTTTTGGTGTGGGACCTCGGCGGGCAGCAAAGCGTCTAAACGGCGGGCAGCAAAGCGTACTACATAAACACAGAGGTGGGTAGGCGCCTGGACCTGCCCTAAGGACGATGGACGATGCAACGGAGTGTACTAACGGAGCACAAACCGCTTCTGACACCAAACTCATCTATTTCGTCGGATTCGCAAACATCGTCGATTGGCAGAGTGTTGTTGTTGATCTGATGGGTAAACCGAACCCACCTCTCGAACGATAGATTGTAATGTAATACGTGCGTAGTAATAATATTGTAAACCCGGCGATTGTGCGTTCGTCGTTGGGTAACGTAACTAAGTTTGTATTTTTAAAATAAATAAATAAATAACTAATGAAAAATAATGTTACTGGTTTTTGCTATAATAGATTTAATTATTTGAAATGAGCTATAATTTTAACAAAGCTTTGCCATAATGAGCTTTTGTAGCTATAAAATGAGCTTTTTTGACAATAGGCCGTTTTGCAGTCCCGAGCATAGTCCGTTGGACGGTCCAAAGGACTGCAAAGCTGCTTAATTTTGCCGTCTTTCGGACCGTCCAAAGGACTGTCCGAGAGTGTCCGATGGACCGTCCATCGGACTCTGTATCGGACATAGTTGCTCCTTGGGTTATCAGTCCCAGTGGTCGAGGAAATGGCTTTTAAAGCGAAGCCATTATTCTCACGTTAAACTTTTGCTTTAAAAACATTCAAAACAACATGCCAAACCACCGTCAACACAGGCACACATGTATGGAAATTGGATCCATTGGACCGAAATTGATGCTCGGCGCATTCAATTTTTTTGATCTGAAACTATGGTCGTATACAAGCAAATTGGTACTTTTTTGCTGTCTACACGTAACGATATATCGTTATGATTGGTCTCATACAAGGCATCGTTCAGATATATCGTTACGTGTAAACGGGCCTTTACGGTTTGTTCAAATATCTAAAGATAACACCAGAGGTAGCAAGTAGAGTTTAAGTGTAAATTGAAGGATATTACACAATTCTACTGTATTCATTGCACACTCTAAAGTGATACTGTGTGTTGTAAGTATAATCTCTCTTTTTGCACTCGACTGTTTTGACAATTGTTTTCCTTACGAACGCGTATCTCGTGAAGAGGATCTCTGTGACCGCCATGGCTCACACACATCTACATATCATACATCGCGACGCGAGAAGCGTGCGTGTGTGTGTGACGTCGAGCGAAAAGGTTGATGTCAAAAAAGTAGCCATTTTAGAAAATCAAAACAGAGTGAAAATATTAGTACTGTGCACCAGCGGATAAAAGCATTTTGCATGGAGCAAGATGTTTTAAGTTTTTATCAGTGTAAAGTTTAGTGTCTTTTCAACTCAAAAGGCGGACGAGATTATTGGGCAAGGTAGACGTGTTGTGATTATTGACTTCAAGTTTTCGCCGCCAAATCCGATGATCGAACGTAGAAAACAAGAGCCTGTTAAACATCCATTGATAAAGCTCAAATCAATTGTGTAGTACTTCGCTTGCTGCAATTCATGCAAAATACGGTATGAGATGTGGTTAATTTGACGGAAAACAATTAATTTACCTACGACAGGTTAAAAAATCGCATCTTGCTTTGCGAAGACGTTGGGCGGACGCCGTGATTTGACCGATAACATACGTTTTTGAAATATTTGTTTTCAAAGCCACCGGAATGAGCACTGTACGGAAACATGTTTTACTGTCGCGTGATTATGGATCGTAATGTTATTCAGAAGTAACGAAATGATGAAATGGTTCAACACGCTGGTGCGAAAATGATTTAACACAACTCGGCTGCATAAACAGTCCATCAGCCCACCTTTTTGAATGAGGTTGTTCTCATGCAAACATTGAACATATTTCTATTAAACATATCGATTGCATTACGCGTAATGTCTAAGGGTATGGAAGTCAAACTGTTGCCTGCTAAATATGGTCTATAGTGAGTGGACGTGCCATCGAAAGCGCGTCCACGCTTCGAAAAACCATACACAGCGACAGCATCACTTTCTCTCGCGCTAATTCACAATCGGAATCTAGCACAGGATCCGACAAGTGAATCTAGCTAAACGACTGCTTTTTCACCTTTGTTTTCATGTTGTTTTCTCATTGTTGGTTCGTTTCGAAGTTTTCGCTGTGGAAAACATTTACATTGTGTGGAAACTTTCTACATTTTTATGAACACACATTTTTTGTGTGACAAACCAAATGTTTCAGAGGTTTTTTTATATTGGGGATTTTAGAAACTGGACTTTTGATTACAATATATTACAATAATGACAATATATTTATGAAACAATTCTGACGTCATCTCCATTAGAAGAAGAAATATTCTACAATTTTTTCAATTTTTTGAAACGAATTTTCGGCAACGGCAGCCTATTCAATAACATCAGACTTGTGTATGACGCAAATTTCACAAACTTCAGAGACATGTGATAATTCAAACGTTACATTTAATAGTAGAAAACGATACTGGCATAATAGAAAACGTTAAACGTTTAATTAAACGGTATAAAAAATTCATTGTTTGTTATTTATCTCGTCATTATTTAGAGTATCTTCATTCGAAAAAGAAAGTTTAAGTTCTAGTAACTTTACTGTGTTTTTGACGATTGTCTTTGATTTCGACGTTTTTTTCAGATAGAATGTGGCTACGTAGTGAAAATAGAGATCGCCGCCTGCGCTCAAGTAGTTCCCGAGCTACTCCCAAATTAAAATCATGCCTTAAAGTGTCAAGTTCCAAGGCAAAAAAAGCTGTACATTCAGTGCTGGTAACGTCGTCCAATCGGCGATCAGTTGCCAAAGTTAATTTTGCATCCAAATGCAGAGCGGGTGGAAAATGCGTTGCGGTTTCGTCTACCACTGCTGCAGAACTGGCCATACCGGTTAAAAATGTCCAAAGTAATATAGAAACACAAACAGGCGAAATTCAGAAGCCTATGCTGCGAAACCGCCGTGGAAAACCAAATTCATCACCCCTTCACAGTACCACCATTCCCGAGGAATGCAAAGAAAACAGATTCTGCTGGCAGGATAACGAAAATATTACTCTGTTCGCTGGGGTGGCTTCCGCCGATAAGAATAATTGTGATGATTTGTCAGGGAACTCCACGAGGCCGGAGCTTCTTCCAGGATGCAGTTCGAGTAACGGTATTGCCACTCGTAACGTTGATTATGCCACGGACAAGATACCTAGATCGGAAGGCGTATTCTCCGCAAACGACACTGGCAGTTTGAGCTCGTCCAAAGAAAATATGAGTCAGCTTCGGTTAATGGCGTACAATTCTGTTAAAAGCTCTCTCTTAGATTACTCGAGTGCACAATCAATAAGTTCATCTTGTTCAATGAAAGGGAATTCAGCAATAACACAACAACAGTCGCATCAACTGTTCGCGGCCTCCAAGTGTATTACGGAATGCGACAGCACGACAACGGAATTAGATATTCCGATCCGAGTTAACGACGAACATGCTGCGGATCATATGTCATGTCCCGGGGAATTTGCGAAGAGAAGTGGATCTGCTTCCTGTCCATCGTTGGCTATCGTTGTGCCCGAGGTAGACTCTACTACCGACACAGTACAACCGTACTCGTCCGGGTCTAGCTGTCCCGAGGATGTAACCCCATATACTCTGAAAGAACCCTTTTCGCTGTTGCTGTCTTCGGTGACAAATTTGGCCCCTTCATCTTCTTCATCATCGTCATCCATAGTTTCGTCGGCTACATCTATGTCGACGTCCTCGTCCATGTCTGGTGGTCAACCTGTGTCACGTACAAACAATTCAGTTCCAGCTTCCGGATACGATGATAAACTGCAACAGTCCAACTTTTCGGCGGGAAACGGCGGAGACCTAGCAGTTGCTTCTGATTTAATTTCTATGTTCGATGAAGAACACTACCGAGGTGCAGCAGAACTGGGACAGTATAACGATTATTCGTATAATGTGCTGCTGACACAAGCGTTGCTCAGCTGTGGTGATGTGGCTGGATTAAATTTGACGGACAGCCAGGGTGATTTGGGCAATACGAATGATACCCAATTTATCTCCTCACTCAATTCGACGGCCATTGAGAATCTGAAAGCACTAAGTACATTCACGAACATGGGACATATGGATTCAATGTTGGACCAGGGCGCTAGCAGCAGCACGGGCCCGCACAAGGCCTACTTACCTGAGTTTAATCACGGAAATCACAGCTCCGACCAGCAATCTTTGATTCATAACATCGAGTGCAATGAGTCCGTTACAATGTGTGGTAACCATGACGAATTGTCTTCTGCACAGCTTGAAAATCATGAACGTATAGAAATGGAGGTAGGTTTGTTTTAGGTTTATTTGATTTGCGGTTGCTAATTAATGTTGCCTCTACCGTGATTATCCCAAAACAAACAGGAGGTGTGTGACGAGCAGCACGATGATGCGGCATATCGGGTCTTCGATCCATACTATTTCATCAAACACTTGCCACCGCTTACATGTGAGATGCGCTCCAAGTGTCCAGCATTACCACTCAAAACACGATCTAGTGCAGAGTTTAGCCTTGCATTGGACTTGGACGAAACGCTGGTGCATTGCAGCTTAGTGGAGCTTTCGGATGCCAGTTTCAAGTTCCCGGTGATATTCCAAGAGAACAAATATACCGTGTTTGTTCGCACAAGACCCTATTTCCGTGAGTTCTTAGAGAAAGTATCAACACTTTTCGAAGTGATATTGTTCACTGCATCGAAACGAGTTTACGCCGACAAACTTCTCAATTTACTCGATCCGGAACGTCGACTTATCAAGTGAGTGTAAATCATTAAAAACATCATTTAGGCACCATGTCTGCTTTGTAAAATCATACGTACATAGATAATTGGTATTTCGTTAATCTACCTATTATTTTTTATGTATGAATCTCAACAACTACTCTAATGATCGTTTCGTTTCTCCGTCTTTTACAGATACCGTTTATTCCGGGAACATTGTGTGCTAGTCAACGGCAATTATATTAAGGACTTAACTATCCTTGGTAGAGATCTTTCTAGAACAATAATAATTGATAACTCGCCACAAGCATTTGGGTAGGTTGGATTGTCTATGTACGGTGTAGTGTGTGTCGGAGTTTAATTTTTGTGAGAGCTTATCATTAATCGAGAGCTTGCATCTTTCAGCTACCAGTTAGATAATGGAATACCAATTGAAAGTTGGTTCGAAGACCAGAGTGACTCAGAGTTAATGAAAATACTACCCTTTTTGGAGCGTTTGGCCGAAATGGTAAGAACATTGTACTTTGGTAACACTTTCATAGTTTATTATTCATGTCCGTGTTTCTATTTCCAGCGTGAAGATGTTCGACCTCATATTCGGGAAAAATTCAGACTCTTTTCGTACCTACCACCAGATTAAAAACAATTACATCCGCGGTTTCTAATTGACATGCTTAGAAAACCATTTGATTGTATCATTTTAGTTTAATCAAACTGTTGTAAGTTTGCACGGTTGCCAGCATTGATTTGATGGCGAAATCGTGATAACCGGCTATTGAAAGAGCAACATATTAATAGCAAACATTCTTCACACCAATGTATTAGAAACTCTTTAATATGGCTTTATAGTTCCCTCGTACAGTTCTGTTCTGGAAATAGCACTATACAGGTAGCACAAGTTCATTCAATGTTTTCACACATAAAAGCATGATCCATGTTTTACACTAATATAAATAAAACGATAATTCTTTCTTTTTCATTTGTAAAATTGAACCGATGAAGCATTAAATAATGGTACAATACGTGCGAAAGCTTGCTTAGCAATCCGTTTAGCTATAATAATATATCAAGTATTTCTATTGGTCAAAAGAACAATGTTGAATTATTCTTTTAACTTTTTATTTAACTGGTTAAGCATAAATCAAAATTGAGGGATTGTGGAATGAACAAACGGAGAGCCATTGATCGTGTTGATAATAAAATATAATTGATTATATTTTGAATAATCATAACGCAATATTGCAT
The DNA here is from genome assembly GCF_943734635.1 of Anopheles cruzii. Taxonomy (NCBI): domain Eukaryota; kingdom Metazoa; phylum Arthropoda; class Insecta; order Diptera; family Culicidae; genus Anopheles; species Anopheles cruzii. The sequence goes on along the minus strand of NC_069144.1, from coordinate 30,489,374 downwards.
TGACACATACGAAATATTACATTGACTATTAGAGTTTATTGCTCCCCTAATCACACGTTCAATAGACCTTTAAATCAATAAAAATATGTAGAGCTCACATAGTTTCAGTGTAAATAAAACTATTGTATTCGTCGCAAATATCGATACATGGAGTTTTATGTAACGAAAAGAACCTTCCGAATGCATTCATACAAGAGAAATATCACGTTCGTTGAGTTTCATATTTGCACTGTAATCATGGCAAAGAGACAATTACTTAAATTAAAAGCGAATGGCTACCTGTGTACAATAAAATTTGTCGCCAGCAACTCTGGCATCTCTGCGAATATTGGTCAATTATTGTATTTAAAATGATCTTTTGTAGGCCGATAGAAGCCTTGGCTGCATACTTATAAGCTTTCAAGAAATGAATCCGTCTTTGAATAGTATTATAGAGGCTGTTGCAAAATAGGAGTTAATTTATTCAATGCTCTGTGGTTGAGCCTTCCTTCTAGCTATCCCACAAGCAGTTTAGCGACTGCCGCCTGAGCACTGAATTTTTTACCCCTCTGTATAATCTATGTTAACTTGAGCGGTCGTTAGTTCTTGGTCTAGGTAGCGATATCAGCGAGACACACTTTGCGACATACAAAGATACAACAGTGGACCGCGCTGCTAACTCATGTAGTTCCTTCGGAATCTCAAAGCTTTTTAATAATAATATTTTTTCGCGAATCACTAAAAGGAAAATGGGAAAACCAAAAACTAACAAAAAAAACCTTTTAACCCAGGTCTGATACATAACTTCTTGCTTTACAAAAGAAGATGTATTTCTGGATCTGCTTTACTTGTGTTCCGATTCATCCACCTCTAGTTCGCGGTTCCAGCATTACAATAGCAAATTTAGCATTATAACGATTCATGTTCTAGTATTGCGTTCTTATCTCCTAGTATTGAGGCAGGGTTCAACGTGCTAATCTTGCGGTGTAACTTCTTGATAAATAAGTTGTTACATTGTATTGTTGTTGCTAATTGCACCGAATCAATGTGAACTTACAGTGTATTAGTCATTTTCAGTGGCTATAAATATGCTGAAACAATTGAGTAGTAAATCAGTTGCAACGTTGAGCGAAATACGCGCACAGACTTGGTTTGGTTCAATTTATACTAACAAAAACCTACAATGTCCGACATTAACACTGGGTATTTGTGTCTTATGACTCGTCCGTCTGAACCACTGTTTTACCCAAAGTACAATAGTGAAGTGTTTATGGACTTGCCGGTCCACTACTTGCCTGAACGATATCAGGCGATTGCGGAATCGATAAAAAATCGCTTAGGATCAGTCGCCAAGCATCACATAGTGATCGAACCAGTGAATGTGCCGGATCTGAGCTATGCAACCAGCATCCCGCAGCAAGGAGATTTTAATTTGTTCAGTCCGGCTCATAGGCGCGCCGCAGGCCAACTGGTTGCTGATTTGATCGCCCAACCGGATCCGAAGACGATGCTATCTGTTGCGGCCTATGCTCGAGACCGTCTGAATCCTACAATGTTTCAGTACGCCCTGACGATCGCGTTGATGCACCGTCAAGACACTAGAACCGTACCCATTCCGTCGTTTTTGGAAATGTTTCCCACACGGTTCGTTGATTCCAGCATTTTACCTCAACTTCGCCAAGAAGGGTTCATTGCCGAGCAGAAAGAGCGCATTGCTGTCGATATACCGCACAATTTTACAGCCGCCGAAGGCGAACCAGAGCAACGACTAGCTTACTTTCGGGAAGACATTGGACTGAACCTCCATCACTGGCACTGGCACTTGGTGTACCCACAGGAGGCTCCGTTGGAGGTGGTAAACAAAGACCGCCGCGGCGAGCTTTTCTACTACATGCATCGCCAGGTAGTGGCACGTTACAATGTGGAACGATTCTGCCATTTTCTACCAACGACGACGCCGTTGAAAAATCTCCGAGAGCCGATTCCGGAGGCATATTTTCCAAAAATTCTGAACAGCGCCTTAAACCGAACGTATCCTGGCAGGGCGACAAATCAAGTGATGAGCGTATGTAGAACTGAATCGCTTACCAGAACGTATTGCCCTAATCGACAGATTCATTGCACAGCATGTCAATCGTCCAGGGGACGATGCCGTCGCCACAATATTGGAACTGGAAACGTCGCTTGGCCGCATTAAAGAGGCGATTCATTCAAAATTCGCATTGTCGGTGAGCAATGGAAACAAAATAACGTATCCAACGGCATTGCTTTTCATCGAAAGTGGTTTCGTTATTCACACAGGCTGACGGTCAACGAATACCTTTGGATGAGCATACCGGGATTGATGTATTGGGAAACATTGTAGAGAACTCCATTTTATCTGTCAACCTACAACACTATGGAAACTATCATTCCTTGCTACATTCTATGATTGGTTTTATTCATGACCCAGACAATCTGTACCTTGAAAGTCACGGTGTGTTGGGTGATTTTCCAACAGCTATGCGCGATCCAGTCTTCTACCGCCTCCACGCTCAAGTTGACGAACTCTTTGATCAGCACAAGCAAAAGCTCGCTCCTTACAACGATAGTGAGCTCGCCTTTCCAGGTGTCGCTATCACCAACGTTTCGGTGCAGATAACAAGCGGGAAGTCTGCTAAAAATCGGCTCCTCACCTTTTGGCAACGGTCACAGGTCGATCTGGGTGCTGGACTCGATTTTGGACCCCAAGGTAATGTTATCGCCACTTTCACACACATCCAACACGCCCCATTCGCCTACCAGATCCTCGTGTACAACGAAACAAACCAGGAAAAGAAGGGAACCGTGCGAATTTTTCTCGCACCCATCGATGGTGTGGATGGGGACCAATTTTTGCTGGCTCAACAACGCCGATATATGATTGAACTGGACAAGTTCGTCGTGAAACGTAAGATTGTTATATGGTTCCACTGATAAACGGTTCACTTGAGTCAAGGTCTTTTCCCTTTACAGTGCATCCTGGCGAAAACCGTGTTATCCGAAAGTCGGACCATTCCAGTGTTACCGTACCGTACGATCGGACATTTGGCCGCGTGGATGTATCCAGTATGCAAGGCGCTGAGAGGTTCCAGTTTTGCAAGTGTGGTTGGCCGGACCACATGCTACTACCGAAGGGGTCTCCGGAAGGACGTAAGTTCGATCTGTTTGTTATGGTTTCAGACTACGAGCAAGATAAGGTCGAGACAGGCGTCCTCGAGTAAGTATGGTGGCATGTTAAAATTGGTTCAATTTCTGCTAACGAGTATAACTTCATTGTGTGCAACAGCGACGGCAAATGTAACGATTCCCATTCGTACTGTGGACTCCAAGATCAGATGTATCCGGACCGACGCGCTATGGGATTCCCGTTTGATCGACTGCCTACTCCAAACGATCATATGATAAGAGACTTTTCATCACGATTCTCGAATATGAACCGAACTGTGGTAGAGGTTGTTTTCACCAACACGGTTATCGCACGTACATAATGTGCATACTGCATATGCATATTTACTGGCAACATTTGGCGCTCGTTTGATTTATAACTCCCCTACGTTGTACTAATAAATACGAAGCAAGTTGAATCAAACGCTTTGGGTTTTTTGTAATGATGTGATGTGATGGTGATGATGATGATCTCTTTTCAGGCTCTTCTTGTGGGGAAGATCTGCGAAGCAAGCATCGCGTTTTGCACGAACACGAAGTTTGCCTCTTCGTCTTCGAACGTCTTCGAAGAAGTCGTCGAAGAAGTACATCTTTCTTCTATTTTATTACTGCAAACACTCAATAATTGATTATTATAATCGCGGAATAGGCTCGCACTGGGAGGTGTAATCGCATGCAATCAAACAACATGGCATCATAGGAATTGGTTAACTTGAATTTAGTTGCTATTCGAAATAGTGTTAGTCCTTACTCACTGTACAGCAAGTCGTGATGCGGGGAAAAATTGAAATTAAGAAACGAAGAGAGATATTTGGCTGGTTCTGATTTCCTCTTCTTGTTATAAAAAAAACACATCATTAGAATTGATTATTATTATTATTATTATAACGAACAGAGCCGTATTAAACACCAACTTTAAGTTTTACACTCAAGTTGATGCACTGTTAAGATTCGAAATGACGCGAACTACAGAGCACTATCGGTTTTACAAGCTTTGTTTGAAACTAATTTTCTACCTGATTTTATCATTTTCAATGACAGGAAAAGATGATTAAATTTGTAAAACGAAATCTGATTATTATTTATCATCATCCGCCCCACAAATTTTAATTCTGTTAGTGACTTTGTGTTTTATTGAATTCTAGAAAAATGATTTTAAATTCCAGCACTGCCAAAAATGTAACTGCTCAAGAACTGAACAATTCAAGAGAGCCAAGAACTATCCAATCCCAGTTTATTTTAATCTAGCGTCTGATATGGCTATTGCCGCTATGTGGTTCAAGTTACTCTTCTTCAGTTTCAGTTTGTTTTACTTAGAAGTAATCGTTTATTTATTTTGAGGTAGGTTTTGGGTTAAAGTTTTGGGATACCAAGGTTATAATATTGGAGCTTCAATTGGAGCATGCGTACAAGATAGAAGAGAAACTGAATAGAATTGAAGAGATGGTTTTTGTCTGTTTTTAAAAAAATGCCTTTGCTCGCTCATGATCCGAGTACCTTTTTGACAATACTCTATAATACTAGTCTACTACTAGTTCTAGAAAGAAGGATTGGTCTGTAACCACATCCTCTTTAAGTCGCCGAAAGTTCGCTCTATACTTAGCATAAGAATTTAGCACTGCAAACAATTCACGATGCTCGATCTGCTTATACTGTGTGGAGCTGTAAATTGCTATTGCTATTGCGAATTGCTACAATAACTCGGAGTATAAATAAAGTCTACTTGAACGTGTCACCTCCCAAAATATTAAATTTTCAATGATTGCCGAAGTTCAGCTAGTCCAGAAGTGCTTTAAAGCTCAGATTAACGTTGTGGGTCTGTCCCAAGGGCTGCTTTTCTCTTGCTGGATGGCAGACTTGGCGAATAGTTTCTAACAATAACCCTTTATCTATGCTCTCTAATTTCTATCAAAGTGTCTCTCTCTCGCGCGCGCGCGCTCAATGAAAATTCTCTTCGCGGTTGAAACTGTTGGAAAAAAGATGGCGATCTGTTCAGCGATATTTTGACAGTTCGAGAAAGATACGCGAAATCTACCAACATTAAGTTTTTCGTACATTTCTACACTTTCCAGCAAAGGAAAGATGTAAAGACGGTTGCGAAAGAACTGCACCCGAACAATAATATAAAGTATAATTTTTGTTAAGTTCGAAACTCTCTGGCCGAGGTCTTGGCTGCGTCAACTAGTAACATCTAAATATTGTAGCGGAAGTGCAGTTTTATGTTAAAGTGTTACTGTGTCTTGGTACAAACGAGGATAGATTAACAAGTAAGGAATAAGCTATGCAATAATAGCCCATAGCAATGGTGCCATAAAACGTTTGTAGAATCAGTGTTCAAGCCATATGTTCGTAAATGGATGTTTTCCATTTCCATGGATATCGATTTTTGTTCTGGGGGAAAACAGTGCACACGAAACAGAAACGTGTATCGTGCAACGGGAGAGAAGTAAACAAAATACTTTTAAAGTTTCGATACGAACAATTGTTTAGTTTACTAGGGCAGCAAGGAGACAGTATAACAGTGCAATAAATGAGATGCATTTAGTTGCCTTCAAACTAGTAAATAGGGGTCCGTTATCCCATGGTGGCCATAGGACAAATTATACATTCTAATTAATCAGTTCAGGGTTTTTTGCGCATCTAATATGTTAGCCATGCTATTTCAAGGACATTTTCGATTCGTTTCGGTTGTACAGTTTACAAAAAAATGTTATTACAAGAGTTATGTAGAAAAGATTCTACTTTCAATTTGAAAAAAACCGCAACACGGCTTTGTTTTCTTCTGCTGTATATCAATATCGATACAGCCTAAATCGATACAAACTTCTTCTTCTTTTTTGGCGCTACAACCGCTGAGCAGTCTTGGCCTGGCACCAGAGACAATGCTAATCTCTGATGCTCTTCTGTAACATTTAATTTTTACGGACGGGATTGTTAGCCCCGCGCCAACCCCCCTCTATCACGCCGGTATCGGGAATCGAAACCATGGCCGGTTGAGTTACAACCGATCCCGGGATTCGAACCACGGCCAGCTGCGCTGACAGCGAAGAGCACTACCGACTGCTCTATCAGCGGGGGTCGATACAAACTATGCAGTTGTAAAAATATTTGGAATTTTTTAAATAACATTTCAATCATTTTTATTTAGTGGAGAAAAATGTGAAAAACTAGAGCGGTACGTCATCTCGAGTTATGTGCTTATGAGTGATTGGGACAAAATACAGTGCAATTTCTGCGATGGCTCCTTTCAAACTCAAGTTCCGCATGGGCAGTGGTTCGTCGCGCAGCACGTCTCAGGAACAGCACGCTCCAGTAGATAGTCAAACTAATTCTCTTGGAGGATTTTCGAACAGTTCGAACGCAATTGATTTTATTGATGAGTCAGAGCAGAGTAACGATAATCTTGTTTCGATGAGCAACGATCAACGAGCCTTATTATTAACCAGTGATACTCCCGACGAACAAATTTCAGGTAAGTTATTTGATGTCTCGGTTTAGCTTACTAAATGCATAAGCATCATTGTGCCAATTTACGGTTGCAGGATACGACAATCCTGCTCTAAGCAACACCGAAACAGCGAATATCATACCTCTTAGTCCGCCTCCGTCATACGAGTACGTGCTTGAAGAAGTAAGTTTTTGATGTGAGAGCGTTTAAGAATTAGTTCGAAAATTCGAAATCACCAATGGAGGAAAAGAGGCTTTAACTAAATTTGGTTATAAGACAATGCCCGATAGCGGGGTTCACACTTTGACTTATATTCATCCTGATACCGTGCTTTGTAAATAAATGGCAGTGTTCTCCAATTATTTCTGCTCAGCTTCATGTAAAAAAGAGTGTTGAATCACATGTATCAATATCTTCAGAACCGCATGGCAGCATTGGACAAGGAAAACAATCGGACATCCTTACTTAGCGAATCCATAGCTACTCTAAACCTGGAGCATGTGTCAAGCAACTCGTTGGGTGCGGAGAACAGTTCAGCTTTCCCAGAAAAGGACACACCTAGTTCGACAACACACCAGGAATCCACAGATTCATCTCTACACACCTTCAGCTCGGCGATCACTTCTTCGCAAGAGAACTTGCTTAATTGCACCGGCTCTTGTAACTCTGTGTATCAGCTCAGCTGCAATACAGCACTGCAAAGTCTAGGTAACGTGTCACGCTTATGCTTTATTCATCTACATTATCTAAATTGAGGGTCATTTACAAACGTTCGGTGAGCTTAGAACCACCCACTAGACGAACCTGATAAACGGGACGAAACGAGGTCGAAAATCGTAACATACTACAACATTCTTTCTACTTACCGGTTTATAAATGTATTCCACAATTTAGAAATATCCGACCGAACTTTGGTAATCCTTCGAATAAACTATATTTTTTGAAAATTGCAATTCACCTGCTTCTCAGTTGAAGATGTGGAAACAATGACTTTTGACGAAACCTGCCTTTCACAAGACAACCAGGAGGGCCTAGCTTCTGACGAAGAGTGCAGCGTTGATAGCACTGCCCCGCAAATTCTCTATTTACACACCGGCTCTCGGAGCGAAGTAAAGGGTCCAGAAATACTTTACAAGTCCAGCAAACGACTATACAAAGCTGTAGCCAAAGAGTGCGGGATCTCGTGCAAAATGTCCGATCAGTGCCGCTGCTTGGATTGCCAAAGCCGATACTTTGACTGCGAGTACGATCAGGTAAGCAAACCATATCGAAGTGAAACATCGGTAATCTTGACAAATATTCCCACCTCTCTCACAGAACGAGCACGAGAAAACCGACGGAGGCCTAGGCGCCGGGACACCAATGTTCATCAGTGAGGTGATGCACGGTTCTGCATGCATTATTCTTTAAGTCTGCATGAAGCATAGGGTTTTGATACGCAAACTAATGGATTAAATACTGTTCTGGATGTCATATAGCGCATGAGTATTTCTAGGATTTTAGTCAGAAACCCCAATGGCAGGCGATAAAGTCGATTTTGACGGTGTAACATTAAATAGAACGATATGCAATTGATTAAATGAAAAAGACCAGGGAAACGTTAGTTTTCTTCAACTTCGCAGTACTGGGCGACTTTTTAGAGAGTGGAACACATTTGTGCACGAGGCACATCCATCATTAGCAAAACATGATGTCCGTAATGCAAGGAATGCCAGTACAACGCAACAAGTGAGAGCTAGCTAGGGGATTGAGCTCTTTATAACAAAGAAACGATACAGGCCTTGAATGACTAGCGAATGAGTTAAACGATTCTATTAGTTTATTTGTCTCTTAAGTCGGTCGACTCGTCTCTTATGTCGATCGTCGATCGAAACAGTGCTGCCAACTAACTAAACGGTGAAGCTTTGGTTTCTCGCGCTACTCGTAATGTAACATTGCTAATGTAACTGTTAAACCCCATCTCTTCAATAAAATTATTTATGAAAAAGTATCACACGCGGTGCTAGAGCATAAGCGCAGAGGAAGTGTAATGAACAACGAGCTAGAATCTGCTATTCTCCTTGCATCTTCAAAACACGCATCAACTCTCACTGCCCACCTACAACCATCGATCTTACGAGTTTCCAGATGATCTATAATCCTTCAAGGAGTCCAAGGTGTCTACAGAGTTAAGGGGATCTTTCTTGTGGATAAATAAACTCGAGCGTAATGTGAAGCAAACACATTGTTCTATATTATAAACAACACGAAAACTAAATCTACACTATATCCGAATCCTTTTCATCGAGATATCATTGATCGTTCTTCAAGACTGAAAAATGGAACCATGATGATGTTTATTTTATTGCCATATGTTTGCCCTCTTTTCGTTCAATTTGTGGCTTGGCCCTTTATCAGCTTTTAACTATGAATTAATAATATTTAGCGAAACTGTTTTGCATGTTTTGAAACTGTCTACAAAAGTGCAGACAGTTTAAGCACTTTTTCAAGTCACTAACTGACAATCTGTTCCGGCCATTAAAGCAGCAATTCAAAGCAATTGAAGCAGCATAAATTCCAAAATAAAACAGTGCAGCTTCTCGTGGTATTTGTTGTATTAGAAACGTTTTACTCCAACAGTGACATCAGAAGGGCGACGTAAGATCCCGCTGAATTGAGAATCTGGAAATATACGTTGCTCTATTGAAGTTTCTCTATCAATTGAGTAGCGATAAATTTCAGTAACTGTCAATGAACGAGGAATTTCTTGAAGTTTATTGAATTCCCATCGAGTTTGACAAAATGATATTAAATATTAAGCGGTACGGATTGCTGTGTGCAGTACCAACTTGAAACTAATTTTTATATAATCATTTGCCACAAAACTGGTGCAAAAAATAAAAGGCTTAGTTCAATTTTTTTATCATCAATGTACAGATACAAACCATTCGAAAAACAAAAAAAAGTTGTGACTAATTCAGTAGAATTATGAACATTTTGTAAATTCATCTAATAAAACTCAAACTCGGACACTACAAAGCTTACAGTAACCACAACGAATAGTTTATCTCTAGTTTACGGGCGTTCCAAAGAGTATAAAGCAAAAACTTATTGGTATTCTCCAAAAAGTTATCTGCTAGATTTAGAATGCGTACCGAGTTTAGCGTCGACAAGGAAGCCTGAGTGAATCCAGCTTTGGCGATAACAGGCTTACTAGATCGCATCATGCAATTGATAAGCATTTTTTGTGTTTGCGTGCTTGCGTTGTACCAATTACACCTGAAGACAGCGTTGTGAACCTGTAGACTCTTTTGAAAAAAAAAACATAAATCTTTTGTCCATTATCCTTGCGCCGGCGAATGAGCCTACCTCATACTCCAGCAGTGACCCATAATAGCAGTAGTAGGTAATTTGAATCGTAATGGCCATCCCGTATGCTATATAGACCACCATTTCGCTCGATCCGGCGGATATTACCAGTTGAAACCCGAGCATACACAACAAAAGGGAAGATACCAGCAACTGGTTGAGTATGATGAACTTATAGGCGCTTATAACACGCTCCGAGAGGCCTAGAATGTACGCATGGTGTTGAATAAGTGAACTCAACGATCCGAACTCTTCGTCGGTGCTTATTTCTTCAAATCGTTTTTGGATAACGATGAAATGAGCCAAAAGACCCGAGCAAAATGTTCCAAACGAAGAATCGCAGGCCACACATTCCAGTACGACCCAAAAGATAGCCACACTGCACCAGATAAAGAATACCGCGAACGTAGCAGGATGGCTGATAGAAAAAGGGAAGCTGTGGGGTTATTAAAAAAAGGATTTGTTGGTAGAGGCAGTCCATCTTTGACCGAATCACGGACTCACTACATCAATAACGGCAAACTGTAATCAGGTGTTTCCGAGACTAGGAACTTGAGCAGCGCTGAACCGACGAACAGGGTTCCCGTTAGCATGGCCGAAATTAAGTAGGCCCAGGTCAGGCGCAGGGCGATACGATTGTACTTTTCAACAATCCGCTGCTCACTGAGTCGCAAGTGTTGTTTGATCCTGGTGAACTCATACACAAATTCCCAAATTTGCTGCCGGAACGATCTCAGATTGTGTTGCCGTACCAATCCGAGATAGGCCGTAAACGTGGGCCCTAAACAGTCGCACAGTGGCATTATATCGTTCGCATGTTTGATGGCAAACATGACTGTTCCAAGCTTCATGAAGAGCACTGTGGAGAAACTTAAAAAGTACACTACTTTGTTGGCACCAGTGTTTCGTCTACCGACTCCAATGGCTGAGAAACAGAGTGATTGAACGCGAAAGAAATCAGGATTTTCGTGAGCCATGTTGCGCTCGCCAAAAGGACGTAACTATTGCACTGGCGTGCGTAATCTATGAGCTACCGTTTTAAAAGCGGGCCTACACATTTGACAACGGGTGCTCTTGCAAAAGGGCTACAATTAGTGGCTGTTCATCAATCACGTTACTAATTAGGGATATTTTGCGTGCCTTAAGACACACATTTGGTACGGGGAGAGAGAACGATCGGAACGAAGAAAACGATGCACGAGAACGTAAAATATTCAGGATAATTGTATTGGCTGTGGAAAGCAATTGCTCAACTTGATCGGCACAGGGATCAGCGTGCTCATTCCACAAACGAGTTTCACAGGAATAAGGAAACAATTTAGATGGCAAGTACTGTACAAGAAGAGCTTTAACTCTGACGATGAAAGGGATCTTTAGATAAAATATCTAGCACTTGTTTATCCAGCAGCCGTTCGTTGGATTTACTTATTGAGTACTCTCTGCCATGCTTCTTTCCATTTAAATTAGGTGCTTTAAATTATGGATAAAAAAGCACAAAACAAACTTTGTTTTTCAGAGGACTTTATTTTGGCTGTGCTTGAAAATACGATATTTCACTAAGAACGAAAGAGTCACTACCGAAACTAACCTACGTCTATACGTTGAGATGTGATCTATTAAAAAGATGGCTGTGCCTGCCGATTGGGACTTCCCAGTTTTGCTCTTCATTCATCATTACCTTGTTTTGACAGCAAGTAAATGATTTCAGGTCGAAAAATAAATTATTTCGGTGTGCAACCCATCATTGAAAGGGTTAAACTATGTCATCTTTTGTGCCTGAAAATGACGTTTTGCAGGGATTATAATTTTTCTACTCCTCTTGAAGAAAACTGCTTCGGAATCGCATCAAATGTCTGTCGGGATTTGTGTTTGGAAGATCGCAGTGCTTAAAAGCCGTTTTTCTAATAAAAGTGGAGGCGCCTGGTGCTCCGTGGCCTGAAGCACCAGGCGCTCCAAAAACCAAATCGGTTTCAGGATAGTATCAAATCACTTGGATGAGAGCTGTTATTCCTCACCGCGTTATTCACCAGACTGGGATCTTTCCGAATATCATTCTTTTTCATCGATGGGACACGTGTTGGCTGAGCAGCCCTTCGTTTCCTACGAGTAAGTCGAAATGGGATGACTAATTAGTTTACTTAAGAAGACGAAGAATTCTTTCGTCTGGGAATCCATGATTTAGCAGAGAGATAGGACAAATGTATAGCTAGCGATGGCACATACTTTGAATAAAAGAGAAAATCGCATAAACATGTTATAAACCATTTTTGTGTGTTAAAAACAGTTCACTTCTCAACGTATAGACCTAGTACTTTTCTGACATCTTTTTCTAGTATGTATGATGCGATTTCACTACAAGCAGCACAGTAAGCCGTATATAATGCCAAAACTCGATTCAAGTGTTTCGCGCAATGAATCCACGCCAAGTACGTTCCGTCATCAGAACCAACAAGGCAACGATGAATCCTACCACTAGAAATATGTACAGATAACGCATTTCGACCAAGCCGACCGAGGTGTACACACCGCTAGAATATTCACACTTTGGCTTTCGCTGAATCCAAAAGATGTGCAGCCTGTTGATGAGACCCACTTCTTGCTGCCATAATATTCGCTGCCGGAAAATCTCACGATACTTGCTGCCCTTCACTATAGGGATGCCGAAGAGAGGCACTCGAATGGCTTTGAGTTCCTTCAATTTGCATATGTCGTGAGGCTCAAACGTTTCTTTAATCAGTCTGTTTGCTGCATTTTCTTCCACCTGCACCGAGAACAATAATAGTAATTACTGAATGTGAAGCAATCGCACATAAAAGTAAAAGTAACGCATTGTGATGCCGATGCATTTTTAATTGATATCCATTAGGCTGGAAAACATCTAGCCTATGATCTCTACACTAACCTCAAATGCGAAGAGCCCATTTTTAACGCGTGCAATCCCTTCGTCAGCCTCGATAAACGCCTTTTCTCCGAGCGGCTTTATCTTTTTCAAGTAGAGCTCCCTCACTTCGGGATCCTGCGCCTCACGGTAGTACATACGACTGTAAGTGTTGTCCATAACTGCAGCGCGCAGTGGTGACTGGGTCAAATCCTTAATACTGGAAATCGCAAGGCTCGGGCTCTGCAACAGGGCCACAATGCTGGCGGAGTAGGACGTGACGATGAAAAAACTGGTGATTTGGATCGAAAACATCAACAGTCGGGTGCCGTTGCAATGCGGCACCAGTTCGTAGCCTCGCTGGAACATTGTACCAATAATGTAGATCAATGACTCGACTGCGGTAAACGATTCCACGGTCGTGAAGGTACGGATCAAAATCATCGACACCCAGTAGATGACCACCATGAGCAAACACGACACCCATACGCCGACACTGAACGGCAACTTGAATATGTTGGCAACAATCGAAAGCGGCGGCTGTCGAAATATGATGTTGCTTTTAATCCAAAGGGTACCTGCCAGGAAGTCTACTACCTCCAGGCGTTCGGCACGCATTAAAGCACCCGTGCAACCAAGCTCTATCGAATGGTTCTGGAACTTGCCGAAAAGGCCAGTGGTGAAGGTACCATTCTTCTTCCAGCCACCCTTATCTACTTGAATCATGTTAAGAGTAAAGTTCATCTCGTCCATCAACGCTTTAATGATAGGGAAATTGGACCTCATATACACATCGTGAATGGTGTCTGTCGTATCGTCTAGCCCCTTATAGTACTCTGGGGCAGTTACCTGAAAACGGAGGAAAGTATGAATCGCTAGTGCGTCGTCTTATCAAATCAAAAGCTACCGAATTACAAGTACAGGGTGAATATAAAAAAATGCAACAAAGTAAAACGCCATATCTTTTTCATTTTTGATTCAATTTTATTGAATGAAAGCAAAAAATGTCGGAAATTTCATAACATTTTAGAACAAATTAGGTTTGTTCGAATTGGCCACCTTTGGCACGAATTATGGCCTTCAAACGGCCAATGAAACCGTTACACGCTGCCCGCAAGTGGCTCTGCGGTATTTTGTCCCATTCTTGGCGAAGCGTTTGCTTGAGGTGATCGAAAGTTTGGTATTTTTTAGTTCAAACCTTGCTTTCTAAAATACCCCAGGCACAATAGTCCAACGGATTGGCATCCGGAGATTTTGGTACCCATTGTGCGGTGGAAATGAAGCGAGGAACCTCATTTTTTAACCATTCTTGGGTGGCGCGTGCTGAGTGCGATGGTGCTGAGTCCTGTTGGAATGTCCAAGGTCTGCGACCGAAATGTTTGCGTGTTCTAAGCTGCAATACACTCTTCAGAATATTTTGCGATAATATTCGGCATTTATTTTGACGCCACGATCGATTAATACGAGCGGATAGCGACCATCGGCTGTTATGGCGACCCACACCCCCACCATGGCCGGCGCTTGAGTTCTGGTGGCCAACCGAAGGTGTAAATTTTCAGCTGACCTCTCTGGCAAGTAAACACGATCATTTTGTTTGTTTACAAACTGCTGAATAACGAATGGTTTCTCATCGGAGAAAACCAAATTTGGCAGTTCACCACTTGCGGCCAAGCGAAGCAAGTCTTTGGCTCTTTCGAGTGTAACTTTTTTTTGTGCATCGGTAAGATCTTGCACTTTTTGGAACTTCAATGGCTTTAGTTCAAGCTCATTTTGCAATATTTGCCGAATGGCATACTGCGATATGTTCAGCGCACGAGCCATTTTTCGGCCACTGCGACACGCATTTCGATGAAGTCGCTTCTTCACTTTTCGAACCATTTCTGGTGATGTTGCTGTTTTTTTTCGTCCACTTCCTTGACGTCAGGCTATGCTACCAGTATCACTGTAACGAGCGATGGTACGAGACACAAAAGATTTATTAACATTTAAATGCTGCAGGGCTCTAAAGATAGCCACTTGTGGTTTTCCAGCCAAATATAATGAAATCATACTGTTACGGTTGAGTTCCATCACGAATAACTTTTTTTCTATAAAATTCCGACCAAAATGCTTTTGCACGCTTATAAACAATATAATGAACTGTCACTGGTATAAATCTGACAGCTGTCGGACGAGAGGTTTAGAAATGACAGCAGTCTGAAGTTTGTTGCATTTTTTTATATTCACCCTGTACTGTAACCATCGACAGAACTTACCGCGCTGGCACATGATATTTGAAAACCGTTCAAGTTGCGCCGTCGATGGTTTTGTTTTCTCAAATGCTCCAAACCAGCCCTGAGTGTTTCTTCGGTGTTTGCACCGGGCTGAATGTTGACTGCGATTTCTTCCATGACTAAGAGGGATTGTGAAGGGAACTTGAACACTTCGAACAGTTGCCAACGACGTCCTTCGTTTCGTGATCCTATTGCAATGTTTGTGTAGGGTAGCGCCTGTAGTGTGCGAAGTCGCTCGCTGTACAGCGTTTGCAGGTGCGATGGCGAGCTTGTAACTGGTTCGGTTCCATTTGCTTCTTCAAGAAATAGCCAAAATATGTTTCCTACCAGTAACTTATTCAACACTGTACCCTACACACTCAGAACATAAAAATGGAAGAGGTAAATAAGTCACATTGTTCACACGATCGTCGATATGAAGCATACCATTTTCCACAAATCAGACAGTACAGCTTTACACGTTGCGTCTACCAACATTCCACCCTTGGATGTCTTGCTGATGTCTGCCTCATCGATGGACTCTTCTTTCTGACCAATGAAACGAACTGCCATTCCGGCATGGTTCAGCATTTGGAAAAACCGATGCTTTTGCGCAGGCGGCCAGCAACAGAACACATTCAACCACTTCACATCTCTCGCCTTATAGTAATTTAGAGCCATTGAACTGACATCCTCAGCCCAAATGGTTCCCTGGCACAGCGACACAACGCAAGCCACTAAAATGGTAGCTTTAAAGATGGCCAAATGCGACATTATGGACCAAACGTTTCCGACTTAAAATCGTGCAGGACTGCAAAACCGTCAAATTTATAACCCCACAGTGCGAGAAGAAAAATTTGTCGGTAATCGCACAATTACCATAATTACGAGGCAATTTTTGCAATTTCTTGCACAATGCACAATCTCGTCTGCATAGTTGTGCATTGTTTAGTGTATTCATAACAAGGGAATAATGATGATAGCTTGTGGTGGATGCAGTCCCAGTAGCATAAACAATGAGCTCATCATAAACAGGATCGCGCCACCCGAGCGATGATCATTTATGCTGAGCACAGCAGAAAGGGTCACGTATGCCACCACAGTTAGGTCTCAGTAGGGTGAATAAGATTAAAATCAATATCATTCCAGACGCGGATGCGAGAGGTCGTACTCTTCGCATAACGTCCGATAGTCCGTTTATTAGACAACAGTCATACCAGGTTGAAATCTTGAAAATGGATTTTTTTTTCAGAGAAATCAAGTGTTTATTACATTGAAACGAAAAATTCAATTTTATTCAAAGTATTTGCCATCGCTAGTTATGCATTTCTCCTATCTTTCTGCTAAATCATGGATTCCCAGACGAAAGAATACTTCGACTTTTTAAGTAAATTAATTAGTCATCCCTTTTCGACTTCTTCGTAGAAAAACGAAGTGCTCTTCAGCCAATACTTGTCCTATCGATGAAAATGAATGATATTCGAAAAGAGCCAAGTCTGGTGAATACAGCGGAGGAGATAGCAGCTCTCAGCCAAGTGATTTCATTGTATCCTGAACCAGTTTTGCTTTGCGTGTAATAAAGCCGCCAGGCCATGGAACACCTGGCGCCTCCATGGTGGAACAGAAGGCACGGTTTTCTGGTCGTTTAACGATCATTGCATGATTCAAATTGATCATTCTGAATCATCTGAATTAACGGTTTCAGCAGATTTTTGGAGCTTTTTATGCATCACTCTTTTCTGTCCCATCAGAAAGTCCTTTTCTTGGAGTCCTCCGACGCCCTTTTCTTTGTGAAGTCAAAATCACTCTTTTTAATTTTTTAACCCACTCAAAGCACTACGATTTTCCAAAAACAAGCTTCGACAATCGTTTGATGCAATTCTGTAGCAATTTTCTTCAACAGGTAGCAGAAAGGCAACGATCCCCGCAAAAACCTATTTTCAGGCACACAAGTCGACATGTTTTAAACCTTTCAAAGATAGGTTGCAAATTATTTTTTTTCGAACTGAAATCCTTTGCCTTACCTTATGTCAAAATAAGGTAATGTTTCCAAAAAAGTAGAATGAGGAGGAAAAAATTTACAGGTAGAGCCCTCAGTTTCCCCAGCTGATAGAGCAGTCGGTAACGCTCGTCGCTGTCACGCAGCCGGCCATGGTTCAATTCCCGATACCGGCGTGACAGGAGGGTGGGCGCAAGGCTAACAACCTTGCCCGTAAAAACGATTCGTTACAGAGAGCATCAGAGATTAACATTGCCTTTGGTGCAGGCCAAGACCCAGCAGCGGTTGTAGCTCCAAATAAGAAGAAGAAGAAGACCACTCAGTTTACAATTTCCATTTTCATGTTTTAGACTTGGTAAATAACAATAGCTTTTCGCCTCAGAGGGCAGCGACCCTCCGAGGATAGGGAATAAAACTAAAAAAATAAATAAAGAAGAAACAAAAAATAAATAAATAAATATGCAAGAAAAAGATGGCAATACGAAATCGAAATGTTCAACTCGTGGAAGCCTTCATCGTGTTGAGCATGTAGCTCTGTCTTTGGGTTTCATCGGTGCCGAATACTACCTACAAGATCATCTCCCTCGTTCTGCAGAAACGACTGTCACCATAGGTTGATGAGATAGTAGGTAACTATCAGGGAGGACTCCGAAAAGGAAAGTGTACAACTGATCAGATCTTCACCATGCGGCAAATCGATGAAAAGATGATTGAGTATGATATGATAGCATGGCCATAGCCAGCCAGATCTTGTCCTGCTCCTGCTTTTAATCTGGACATTAACTCAAGCTAGCTTGGACAATCTCGGTCTGTAGCTAAACCAGAATAAGAAGAGAATGGCTGTACTAATTTAAAAATTTAAAAATTCTAAATAAAAAATGTATTAAACTAAATTAATAGGGAGCCGAAGTCGTCGTGAGAGCCAATTCGGCGCCAAGATAACACGATGATGGACGAAGAAGCTCGATGGCGATTGCAGCGAAGAGATGCTCTATTGCAGGCCACGAACCGCTCGGTGGTCGTAATGCGTAATGAAGGAAGGGAAACATTTGAAAAGGATTATGATGAAACCTCAATTTATTTGACATTAGCCGATTCGCCGAACTTAACTTTCGTGCATTCTTAGGTTCGCGCAACAACGGTGTTCGTAAAGCGCACCGTTACCCTCGCCAGGCGCATGTTTTGATAAGGCGCGACAAAGTCTGCCATTGACCTGACCGCGTTGGGAAAGCGGCGATCAAACGGGAAGCCCATATTCCGCGCATCGGGATACGTCCTGTCCTTCAAACCGCAGAACGAGTGTGAGTCATTGCATCCCATTTTTCTGAAAGGAAGGCAAGGGAAAAATCTAAATCAATCAGTTCACCAATTGGGATCGATCGGTGCGCACTCATCGAATTGAGGATCAACTTTATCGTTGGCGTAGTTTGACACCATCGCAAAGAGATCGTACTCCACCCCGAACGCGTCTCCTTTGGGAACGAGCATATGCGAGGGCCACCCGCAGCCGCAGAACCGGAAAGACGTATCGCCTACGTTCGATTGAGCGACGTTTCGGAAGGTACGTTCGTAGGGAATTACGACACTCGAGTTCGCCGATCGACGAAGTATGTTGTTCACACCCGATTTCACTAAAACCAACCATGCGGCGTGGAATCGTTAGAATCGTCTAGCCAGCTCGAGTGGACAGTATAGACACCTACAGCTCACCCGGAACGTGTCCATTTCGATTGCATTA
Source organism: Anopheles cruzii (assembly GCF_943734635.1). Classification (NCBI taxonomy): domain Eukaryota; kingdom Metazoa; phylum Arthropoda; class Insecta; order Diptera; family Culicidae; genus Anopheles; species Anopheles cruzii. The sequence continues at coordinate 30,470,546 of NC_069144.1, read as the reverse complement.
CGCCGTTGCTCCTCCAGCGACAAAGGCCTTGCGCGTTCGTTGCGCGTAGGAGCGAGGTAAATACGGATCGTGCCGTCGCGTGCCGCCCCGGATACGGTTATCTGGAAGCGATAATTGAATGCTGCGTGCTGCAGGTGCGTGAAGGTAACGAAAGCGTTTCCTTCCGGGCCAAAATCAAGTCCGGCCCCCAGATCGACCTGCGACCGCTGCCAGAAGGTTAGCAGCATGTTCTTCGCCGCCGGCTGCCTGTCGAGCTCGGTTTCGAACTTTACCAGGTTCACTCCGGGGTTCGACAAATCGGTGGCCGTGTAGGGCGAGAAGCGGTTCTTGTGCCGTTGGAAAATACTGTCCACGTAGAGGTGCCATCGGTAGAATATCGGATCACGCATCGCCGTCGTTACATCGCCCATCACACCGAAACTTTCCAAATACTCGCCCTGCGGATCGTGGATGAACGCGAGCAAAACGTGTCCACTGTTGTGTGTATCTCCGTACAGCCGGGGATTGATCGAGATTGCGGAACTTTCGACAATATTGCCCAGAATGTCGATTCCTCTGAAGTTGTCCAAGGGTACGCGTTGGCCGCTGGTCTGGAACCGATCAAGGGGAGGTCATGGGCCGAGGCGGTTTCATAGACGGGCGTTTCGCTCCTTACCATGACTGCCCATCCTTCATCGATAGCTTCCATCACCCGCTGTAGCTGCTGCTCGACGTCACTGATTATTACTCTCAGCTCATCGTCCGGTCTATCGACGTCCGCCAGCGTCATGTTCCGGTACCGTGCCGGATAGGTACGGTTGTTGGCACTCCGTATAATTTTCGGATAGTAGGCCTCAGGGATAGGACCTCGCAAACTATCGAGCGCCGCAACGAATCCCAGTCCATTGCAGAAGCGATCGATTTGATATCTGGCGACCAGCTGTTGGTGCATGTAGTAGAACAACTCGCCACGTCGATCCTTCTGCACGACACTAGGTGGGCCTTCGGCCGGATACACCAAATGCCAGTGCCAGTGGTGCAAGTTGACACCGATGTCCTCTCGGAAGTAAGCCATTCGCTGTTCCGTGATTCTATCCGAAGCCGTGTAATTTAGCGGTATATCCACAGCCATCTAACGCAAAGAAGGAGCCCGCACAATGGGTTGAAAAATCCTTCGACACGGACGGTTCCACATACCCGGTTCGGTTCGAGGACGGCACGACCTTCTTCGAGCATCCTAGGAAAGACGGCTGGATCTACGAACTGGTCGGGAAAGAGGTGCAGGAATGAGGGAACGGGAACACTTTCCGTATCGCTGCGATGGAGAAGCGCCGTCGATAGCGCGTACTGGAACAGGGGACCGTTCAGGCGATCTCTTGCAAACGCGGCCACTGCTACGAGCGAGTCGGCGTCAGCCTGCGACAAGAAAAATTCAATCAATTGTCCCGCGATCCGGCGGTGCTTCGGGATGAACAGGGAAAATGCGCCTCGCCGGGGAACGTCTTCCGCAAACTTGAGGTTCGGCTCCGGAATGTCCGGTATGGCAACGCGTTGCGGCACCGCACCGGTCCCACTAGCTCCTCCAGCCGACAGTGCAATACTAAACCGATTGGTCAAATTTAGCCCGATAGGACGGTAGCGCTCGGTGAAGAATCGTTCGGGCAAATCGAACAACAGTTGTCCTTCGTTTTTCGGGAAAAACAATGGTTCGTACGGATGCTGCAGCAATCCGCGAAACTTGTGACCGATCGTAGACATGATGACGTAGTCTGTCACTATCCGGAACAAACTTCACCGTGTACTTCAACGGAAGAGCTGCAAGAAAATAGTTAAGCACCAGTGAACGGGGCGGTATATATGTGGCCCCGAAAGAAACCGGGTGACGCCACAGTTTAGGAAAGCAGTTACCTAACCTAACCACAACATTGATAACGTTTAGAAATTCGCTAGCCACATTTTTGACCAAACCATGTTCGGAACCGAATTGGGTTTGTATTTTGCAGAAGTTCAAAGTTCAGTCCCTATAATTGGTACTGTACATAGGTCCATCGTTAAACAGGGCACCAGCCATGATCAGAGAAACTGGAAGGAATGCCTAACCATTTTGGCTTTCTCAAACCAACCACGTCTTGGCAGGATAAGCCAATCTGAACTGGCTAATTGGGATATGTTCTGGAATCTCTCCGTCAACAGCCTTTTAAAGTCAACTGTAGCATAGATGTGCGAGCCAGACCAATGGCTTAATTATTCATAACACGCCCTTTTATTCTAGTTCTGCTGAAAGGGGCTCTGAGTATGATTTCCAGCATCAAGCCTAAAGCCTGTGTGACGATAGCAATAACGTACAAAAAGCTGAGGCCACTGCTGATTAAAAAAGGCTGGTTGAAGCAGCAATGCTTATGCCCGTCAGGGTTTCAAATCTATCGCTTGATAGTCTAGCTGCGGTTGCGGTCAACGGTTAGACCCAAAAGCGGATTCTAAATTTATGTTCCAATTTTGTACGTTTCATGTGGTTTCGACGCTACGGCTACTGTCGTATATAAAGTGAAGCAGTTTCTCTGTCAGTTTACCAGTTAGCCTCAACAGCCAGGCCTCAAACACAGTGACCGTACGAAACGCGTTCCGTGGAACACCAAAACCCAGAATGGCAGACAACAGAAAACTGCTCGCGCTACTGCAGCGTCCGCTGGAGCCGACGTTCTATCCGAAGGACGACGGTAAAACGGTGGTCGATCTGCCGGAGAACTTTTTGACGGAGCGCTACCGCCCGATCGGGGCCTCGTTGCAGAGTCGGTTTGGCAACGATGCCGATACGCGCATCCCCGTCCGGAGCGTAGCGCCTCCGAGCATCAGCTTTGCCGAGGCAATCCCGCGTCGCGGAGGTTTCTCGCTGTTCAACCAAGCGCATCGCAAGATTGCTGGCGATCTTATCAACCTGTTCCTGACCCAGCCGAACGTGGACACACTGATGAGTGTTGCCGCCTACTCTCGCGATCGTTTGAACCCTGTCCTGTTTCAGTACGCTCTCGCGGTGGCAATCCAGCACCGTCCGGACACGAAGGATCTCAACATTCCGTCGTTTTTGGAGCTGTTTCCCGATTCGTTCGTGGACCCGTCGGTGTTCCCCAAACTTCGCGAAGAGGGTTCTGTGGTTCAAATGGAAAACAGAGTAAGTTGGTTCGATGGTCAAAGGGCAAAGCTTCACGCTCGACGGTGCTGCACTTACGGTTGCTTGGTTCTTCTAGATGACGATCGATATTCCGATGAACTACACCGCCTCCGATCGCGAAGACGAGCAGCGTTTGGCGTACTTCCGAGAAGATATCGGAGTCAACCTGCACCATTGGCATTGGCACCTGGTCTACCCAGGAGAAGGCCCGGATACGGTCGTCCGAAAGGATCGACGAGGAGAGCTGTTTTACTACATGCACCAACAGCTGATTGCACGCTACAACGTCGAGCGCTTCTGCAATAAGCTTTCCCGGGTTCGTCCGCTCACTAGCCTGCGCGAACCACTGCCGGAGGGGTATTTCCCGAAGATTATCCGCAGTTTGAACAACCGCGCGTTTCCTCCACGTCCCCAGAACACGGTGTTGAGGGTAAGTGCTCTTGGAGTGCGGTAGGAGTGGTTTCATAATGATGCACAATTTGCTCCCTACGCAGGACATCAATCGGGTTGACGACTTGGTAAACTTCACCGTTAGCGACCTGGAGCGTACAGAGAGTCGCATAGCAGAGAGCATCGATGGTGGCTTCGTTGTTGGCGTAAGGCGAAAGAACATCTCTTGTTTTCAGGCAGCCAAACATAATCACTTGTTGTTGAACTTACAGCCCGGCGGTGCACGGACCCCTCTCGATGAGCGCACGGGCATCGACGTGCTAGGCAACATCGTAGAACCGTCGAGTCTTTCGGTGAACGCTACCTATTACGGAAATTATCATGGCAACCTACACAATATTATTGCGTACAGTCACGACCCCGATAACCGTTTCTTGGAGGGCTATGGTGTAGTTGGCGAGTTCCAAACTGCAATGCGTGATCCGACCTTCTACCGCCTGCACGCTCAAGTTGACAACATGTTCCACCGGTACAAGCGAACGCTCGCTCCCTACGGCGCTGATCAGCTGAACTATGGCGGTATTCAAGTACAGTCAGTCGGGGTGCAACTCAACCGACCGAACGCGCCGGCTAACGTGCTGCTGACGTACTGGCAGCGATCCCAAGTGGACTTAGCCACCGGTCTGGACTTTGGGCCCCAAGGAAACGTGTTTGCGTCCTTCACCCATTTGCAGCACGCCCCGTTCACATATCGGCTCGCGGTTAACAACAGCTCGGGAGGCGCTCGGCGCGGAACTTGCCGCATTTTCATTGCTCCAAGGACCGACGAGCGGAACACTGCTCTCACGATGAACGAGCGGCGTTTGCTGATGGTTGAGTTGGACAAGTTTACGGTGAACTGTAAGTTGTACTTCACACAAGCCCGCGGAGCCCAGACTAACCCAGACTGCCTTTAGTGAATCCCGGAACGAATAACATTGTGCGACGCTCGGAGCAATCGAGTGTCACTATTCCGTACGAGAGGACTTTCCGGCAGGTGGCGCTGTCCAATATCAACGAACCAAGCACCGAGGCATTCCGCTTCTGCAATTGTGGTTGGCCGCATCATCTGCTGATTCCGAGAGGAACTCCGGAGGGGATGCAGTTCGATCTCTTCGTAATGATCTCCAACTACGCCGACGACACCGTCAATCAGGACTTTGATGAGTACGAGTTTTGTCTAGTGTTGAACGTGGAGCGTGGTTCATTGTAGCATTGTTGTTTGGAATTTTCAGAAACGTCAATTGTAACGATTCCCACTCCTTCTGTGGCCTGCGCGATCGGCTGTATCCTGATCGTCGTCCGATGGGTTATCCATTCGATCGACCCGTCCCCCAGCAGGTGACTAACTTGGCTCAATTTATAGCCTCCAACACCAACATGGCGACTGCACAAGTGCAAATTCGTTTCACGAATACGATCATCGCGAGAACTTGAACCACGACCCAGAACAGAACTTGTGCGCAAACCCTACTGGACTTGGAACGGAGACATCTGTATGCATTGAAAGCTGACATGCTCAATAAACTTTTATAACCTTGTTCTTCTTGCAAAAAATGGAGTTTTACCTATTTATTTATTCATTCATTTTTCGTTATTATACCTTCATAATTAAGTAGCTAAAAATTGCTCTTTATTTTGGGATTTTGTTTGCATATCTCTGGCGCTACCTACCAGTCGCTCCTGTTCCTGTTAGTGTTTTTACGGCTCCAGAAAACCGAATGTTTTCAGGTCGGCTGGCCGGGACGGTGAATTTTTGCGTTTTCCCAAATGTTTTCCCTGAAGCTTCCGACGGATTCGGACGGACGGTTGATTTTCTTTCGTGCCTTGCTACGAGTCTTACCTTACTTTCCTGCCCCATTTCTTTTGGTGGCCAATTTCTTTCCAAAACCAGCAGAAATGAAGAAAATTCTAATGACGGCTTTTGCGGTTGTTTGGAAGAGGAAATGTTTGGAATTCATTTCCACGGCCACAGGGTACAGGCCGAGGGTCTTAAAGAGAAACACTACAATGAATAGCCCTATCATAAAGCTGGCCCCCACCAGGCAGCGGTCCGTAAAGGTGATCTCCTTCTGCGGTGGTTGCACCCATTGGGTTCTTGGGCACCCAATCTCTTCTTGTGCGTCGTAAATTATCTACTGGTTGATCTCTGTTGTTCGCTCGATGATTTGGCACTGCAGTTCTGGATAATTAAATAAATGAGGAAAAAATCGAAAACTGAATTTATCTGAAAAATTGGGGAGCACCCGTTGGGATAGAGATGTTCCTTTCTGCGTGGCTGACAAAAAAGCATCACTTGACTTCCTAGTTTAATTGTACAGACAGATGATGGTTGATCAGTCAACCACGAAAGCACCACCAGTGTTTCCCGTTTCTCCACTAAACCGCTCTTATGCTTTGTGCTTTCGATCGATTAGTGGGTCCCTTCGGTCTGTCCCAGCCATGAATTGTTTTGCTGTTTATGACCCCAAGGGTGGACGGACGGACATTTCTTACAGCTCCACAGATTGAGTAACTACCAGAACGTTACATTTTTTACATAAATATTTAATCACCAACGCGCGGTACATTTTTGAAATGGTTAAAACACTTTTGAAGATTTCCCTTGAACATAAGTAAAAGAATCGTGAAAATCTCATAGCTTGGGCAACTGCTCTCGTTTTCGATTAATGCCGGGTAAACCTCCCAGCACGTTGGAACGTTTTACGACACTGTCCGAGTGCTCTAGCAACAGTCTTCGGTGTGGAGCTGCATATTTACAAGAGACTCAAACTGTTCACCGCACAGTGGACATGTGTACAGCCCATTACTGTTTGGCTCGATGGTACTGGTGACCGATTGAGTGGATTCCAAACTGAAAGAATAAAATGTTTGCTATTCAGAGATGCGTCTTAACGATCACACGAGGTACACTATAATAATTACACTGCAATAATTGCAAAAATTACACGCTCCATTTCACGCATCTGTGTCCGACACACCTCTAAATTGTATTGTGTTTCATACTTTTTCATTTTGCAGCTCAATCTGCAAATGGTTCTGTTTTTGTCATATATAATCTTTCTTACCTCTGCCACGATGAGTGCATTTCGCTCGGTTATTTCGATTTTCTCATTCTCCATTTTTGTCAGACTTTCTGTTAGATTATCAAACCTAATCCGGTGTTCCTCTGTGGTTTTCTGTAGCTCTTGCGCAATAGCCTCTCTTTGCTTTGTAACCGTATCAAGCTCTAAAAATTTCCAAATCATTTTTATTATTTGCAACGTGCTATGATGGCTTTTATGGTTCCGGTGACACAATGCTAATGTGCCTGCAAATGTTTGTTTTGAGCTAATAATATTATGAGCAAAAACAATAACAATCGTTTTATCAAAATGTGTGTTTCTGTAACTTGTTGCACGTTAATAATTCATTACATTAAACTGCCACACGATATATAAAGTACACTGAAAATAGCTTTTAATAAGAAATCTGAAAATGAGATGATGGCAACACTAGAGCAAATATGTAAAATGCATTTATGGAACTCAGGAAACTGCTCTTGCTTGATTAATCCATTAGCTCCTTTCACAGTGTTTTGCTCTGAATCGAAGTCTGAACTTGAAACACTATAAAGCACCAGGAAAATACTATAACTTGACACAAATTAGCTGTATTGAAGTTTCAGAAATCGTATTATTCAACTATTTGAGTAAGAGAGATGATTTTGGCATGCAGCAAATGTTTTGATTTGTAAATAACTGTATGATACCTTTATCTTTACCCTGCCCAACCCGACACAGTTCGTCACACTTGTTTGCCATCTGTAAAATCAAATCAAGCATTTTAAGAGAACAACCTTTTTAGCGTAGTCTAAAAAGCACTAACATCAGCTAATTGCGCACACGTGTCTTCCACCTTCTTTTCGAGTTGCGCCACCGTAACACGATGTCTTTCGGACTCAGCAGCATGTTTCGCCATCAAGCTCTCTCGACAGCCTTTTAGTTTGCTAATTTCTTCAAAATCAAAGTGTGAAATTAGTTGGGAGTGATGGAAACATTTCAGTAATCCTTATACCTTTCTCCAAACGCTCACATTCAACTCTACTTGATCGCAGTTGCTCATTCGCCTGCGGAAGAGTACAAAAGAATTAGTAATTAGAGTTAACAATAAAACTCAATATCTAACAACAACTTCAATGTAATAATTGATTTACAAGTCTTCTTAGCATACCTCTACAAGTTCACTCGCTTTTTCTTTCAACTGAATACACTCTAAAAAGATAAAGAAGTGGCAAAGATTGTAGCTGTTTGCCTGTTCAACATACCAATCATGATTACCGTTTAAAATAGTATCAGCTAATTTTCCCAGACGTCTGTTCTCCGCCTTAAGCTAAAAGAGGGTATTAGACAAAGCATATTTATGACTCCACGCAGTATCTGAAGCGCAAATAATGTCTCACATTTTTTATCGCTACAGCATCAGCAGAGGTCGGCTGCTGGCTGTTGCTGGAAGATGGAGCATCAGCGTTTCGTTTTGAGTTTCCCTTCGCTTGACCGGTCTTGTTCGACGCTTGAACATCTAGATTAAAATTGATGTTCCATTTCAGCTTACTACCTGAAGTATCCAAACAGCAAATGTTTCGGCATAAAATGACGTCAGTTTCTGTGTATTAACTTTTTTTTTATCGTGACACACCCAAAGGACGCATTATTACACCTGCTACAGTGTTCAGCCAGCCTTTCTTTTCACGCGATCCTTTACGTTTGTGTTTTTCCTAGCGATAAGGGAGGAACATTTTATGTTAAACGACATGATTCGACCGTCCGTGGCACCAAATCAATACCGTTTTTGCATCCTGCGCATTGCTTGTTGTTCCACTGTCACTGTCACGATCGGTTTCTCTCGATTCCTCCTCTAATTCGTCATAATCACCACAGCAATCCTCCTCCTCGTCGATATCTCCGCCGTCGTCGTCGTCGTCGTCATCAACTAGCAGGTCCTTCGTGATTTCTAATGCCACTTCAGCACGTTTTCGGATCAGTTCACTATTGGTCTCCATTGTAGGGCAAGTTACACAGCAAACATAGGGTGGCAATGAACATCAACAAACATTCACACTGAACTTCAGCAGGAAACTTGGCCGGGTTTAATTATATTCGTGCTCATGCTTCGTAAACCCTTAACGGCTGAGAAACCGGCGCATCGGCGCATGCGTAAAATGTATGCTGAATTGGGGTATACAAAAGAGATTGACTTAGTTATACTCGTATGGCAAATTGTACGCAATTGAACTGTCCGCACAAACAGCTGCGGGAAAAAGACATGCCGAAGCATATGGGCTCAAGGAACGTTACACATCTCGGTAACTGTGACCCATAGGGTTCGATTAATTGGTTTAAAGCCCAATAAATTTAACGTTAAAAATACTGTCTGGCAATGAATTCTAACAGAAGACTACAAACTAAGTTAAACTCGAGCGAAATGGAACACACACACCCACGGAACACACACATAACTATTTGTTTATCACTACAACCCCCTTTTTCATTTCAAAATTGTCAGCAACTCCGATGGAGAAGCTTTAGTTATTTCTCGTTTCACATTTCTTTCACGTTTCGGGTACAAATGGTTACGGAGATCGGAGGTGAAGTTCTAGAGATTGTAGCCTTTTCTTTCTAATCACTTCACTTACCTTTCATAATATGACAAAGATACTTGAGAATATAAAATATCTTGACTCAAAACACGGATCCATCTAATTGAGACAGCTAACCATACACGACATTTTGCACTTTTTAGCGTGTGATTTGTTTCTACTTCCCACATTTATTTTTATTATAATATACGATACCTTCAATAACGAGACAGCAACATTGTTTTTTATGTTTCATTTTGTTAATTATTTTTGTTCCTTAGCTAATTATATTACGCATAGGTTTTGTCACATAAAGTTTTTTTAGGGCGCCCAGAAGGAAAATGATAGGCCCCGTTTGAGAAGTTATTAGGTTATTGTTGTCTTTCAGTTATTATTATATTTATTTTCTTGTGCTACGCAATAGCGGAATAAATTCGATAAAATTCTTTCAGCTCATGTTTAATCTTTTTACATGTGTTATATAAGGTTCAGCACTTTAGACTCGCGCGATCACCGTATTCGTAAAGCGAATTTTCACCGGTGTTGTGCGCATGTTTCCGTATGGCTTTATGAATTGTGCCAGAGTTCCCACGGTGGGAGCAGTAAAACGATCGAACGGATAGCCCATGTTCCGGGCATCCGGATAGCGGCGATCACGTAAACCACAGAATGAGTGGGAATCGTTGCAGTTCACAGATCTACATAGGAAAGTGTGAAAGTGTTGTTAATTTCCAGTTGATCTAATATAAAGCAGGAAGAAACCAGTGATTGTGTGCTGTGTGACTTACTCATCGAAGTCCTCAACGCGGTCCTGACTGTAGTCGGAAATCATGACGAAGAACTCATACTCTATACCACCGGGCCCTCCCTTAGGAAGCAGCAAATGGGAAGGCCAACCGCAGTTGCAAAATTGTATCGCGTCGTTGCGAGTTATAGCTGATGCGGCCACATTCGTAAAGGTTCGCTCGTAAGAAATAGTCACACTCGATTGATCGGAACGTCGAATGATCGTATTGAGCCCTGGGTTCACTGGAAACAGAATAATTAACCGTAACTGTAGACAGTGGTTCGAACGGCTTGTGAGAGTCACTTACACGACACCGTAAACTTGTCCAATTCAATCATCAGACGCCGCTGGTCAGGGAACGCAATAGCGTTGCCTAGCTCGTCCGTCTTGGGACCCACGAATATGCGTACGGTTCCTCGGCGCGTTTCGTTAGCCCGGTTCGTGGACTTGATCTTGTAGGAAAACGGGGCATGCTGAAGATGGGTAAAAGTGGCGAACAAATTGCCAGCGGGACCAAAGTCAAGCCCTGTGCCCAGGTTTACTTGCGACCTTTGCCAGAAAGTGAGAAGAATATTCGGCGGAGCATTGGCTTTGTTTAGCTCAATGGCGAAGTCGTCGACGGACACGTCAGCGTACAGTAGCTGGATAAAGGTACAAGAAAATTCGCTCATTATGGAACATACGAATACGATCATTATCTCATCATCACCTCTTTGCTACCGTATGGACTGAACCGCTGCTTGTGTGTCACGAAAAGGTTATCGATGTGTTGATGCCAACGGTAAAACACCGGATCACGCATTGCGGTCGTATTATCGCCTACCACACCGAACCCTTCCAGAAAAGAGTTATCTGGATCGTGTATGTAGCCCAACATGTTGTGTCCGTTGTTATGCAAGTCCCCGTAGAGCTGCGGATTGACCGATAACGTACTCGCTTCGACCATGTTGCCCAGCAAATCGATTCCAGCTTGGTTATCCAAAGGAACACGTTGACCGTTGGCCTGAAAGCGGAACGAATCGTTCTTTCCTGTGCCTCGTACAATGATGCTTTTCTGTTCTTACCGACTGAGCGAAACCACTGTTGATGGCTTCGAATATCCTGGCCGTCCAGGTTTCCATGTTCGCTATTGAAACCACAACGCCATCTTCAACGCGATTTAAGTCCTGCACGGATAAGCTTAGTATCAAGCACAGTCTCTACTTAAAGGCGCACTATACTCACGCTAAGAATTTCATTCGGATGACGCGAAGGATAAGACCTCCCATCAGAGCTGCGTGTAATCTTGGGAAAGTATCCCTCGGCGATCCGTTCTCGAAAGTTATTGAACGGCCGTACGCGACCCAAACCATTAGCAAACCGCTCGGCGGTGTAGCGAGCCATCGTCTGCTGGTGCATGTAGTAAAACAGCTCTCCCCGTCGATCCTTTCGCACGATACGATCTGGGCCACGCGCCGGGTATACCAGGTGCCAATGCCAATGGTGAAGGTTGACTCCGATGTCTTCCCTCCAGTAGCCCAGCCGTTGCTCATCGACCCGGTCGGAGGCCGTGAAATTCATCGGAATTTCCACCGCTCGCCTGCTGTCCTGGTCGACCAAGTTTCCTTCCTCCCGTAGCTGTGGTAACACCGTCGGACTCACGTACCGGTCTGGGAAGAGTTCCAGAAAATTGGGAATCTCTACGTTCCGCGTATCGGGACGATGCATGAGGGCTACGGAGAGTGAATACTGGAACATGGGCCCATTGACGCGATCACGCGTATAAGCGGCCATTGCGCTGAGCGTTTCCGGGTTCGTTTGGTTCAGGAACAGTTCGATAAGGCTGGCCGCCGCTTGCTGGTGTGTTGGCTGGAACACAGAAAACGCCCCCCGCCGACTCACCGGATCCGCGAACGCCAGGTTTGGTTCCGGCGTGATGTTCGCTAAAGAGATTCGCGTCGGAGCGTTGGTGTTGTAACGGTTCTGCAATGTGGGTCCAAACGGTCGATAGTTTTCCGTTAAGTAACTATCGGGCATATCGAAGTACAGCTGACCGTTAGACTTGGGCACTATCGTAGGCTCATACGGTCGCTGCAGAAGCCCGCGAAATCGGACACCAATGTCGTTCATTTTGCAACTTGTTCCAAATGTGGTGGTTCTGCGCACGTCTCTTTACACTGCCCGACGACTGAAGGCACACACCGCGATACCCTCTTTATATGCCTAAGTTCCAGTTTAGGCTAACAATTGAGCGGGAGTTTATCAAATCGGGAGTCCACCACAAGACGAACGGTTATCTCGGTTATGAACCGCCGAAACCGTTCCCAGTGGCTCGCTGCTATTTGGCTGCCAACAGCATAGATGGATTGTGCCTGCCAACAGCATAGATGGATCTTTTAAACCCAAATGTTCACTGTTAGTGCAGTTGTACATTCCGTTATCGAAAGGCTTATCCATCTTCTTCCGCTCCCACGGCTGTTTCTCTTCAGAAAGTTAGTTTTAGTTTATTCTTTAGACTGTCCATATATGCTCTGTTTTCCAAAATTGAGAGCTGAGCAGCATAACGAGACATGCACTAGTGCTCTAGCCTATGAGGTTGTGGTGAAAGTGTGGTGACAAAAACATGTTCGGAACTATGTTTCAACAAGCTGCTAAGGCTACCTACCCATGCTGCTTTTGCTTGCCCAAAACTCGTCCTCCGCGACAAGTCTAAATTAAAACACTTTTTGTTACATTTTATATCTTTATTTCTGGCATCGTTTTCGTTCGGCGTAAGTAAAGGGAACAGACCGGCCGATAGCTAACATCACTGGTGCTTCTATATGGTAAAAACGGCCATATCATGTTGTCACATACATATCGTTATCCGTTGTGATCTTTGAAGCGCAGGTCGCCTTTGCTCCCTGCAGCGATTGTTTGTTTAAGTACTGGCGTAGTGAATATATTAAGTGAACGATGTATAAATCAATAAACTTCCTATCCCTTGATGTGTTAGGAGTTATTAACCCCGCTTCCAAAGCTGAGAAAGAAAATAAAAGAGAATTTATAACCACCAACAAAGGGCACCAATGAATGAGTTTGGGTAGTCTTTTCCCTTGTGGTATTGTTTTTCTTCAAGTTGTGCAGCGCTAGACAGGGAAAGTTTGGAAGTGTGATTAAATTATCATGTCTAGTTTATTAGAGCACAAGTAACGTTAACTAACGGCCACACTCCCTGTATGGTTTGACAAAAATTAGTGTCAACAATAAGCTATCGATCTACTGAACTAATATTGCACCAGGAAGGTCATGTACTGGGTTTGTACTCGAGAAATTAAAGTACAGCATAATATTGAGTAAAACACACATTTTTACTGAAAAAAAAATCTATACTTCTCTTAACTAATTGGGACAGTGTCTTGACGCAAATATGCTTCACTGACAAGCACCAACCAATCTTAATTAAAACTTAAACTAATATTGAATATTTAGTAGAATTCAGGAGTTGCAGGTCGATTCGTGAAGGAATCAAAGTTAAATTGTTTCTCCCATTAGGCTAAGACTTGGTTCATTCATGTAATCATCCATTTGGTTCTTTACAATATAGCATTCAAATTCAGTGTTCAGGCGAAAACGGCATACGAAAACCGATATGGTGCACGTGGAAATAAAGAGGTACACACATGTATCATTAATATTAGATGACACATTGAAATAATTTTACCCCTTTCATGACCAAAATGATATTTTGCAATTATGATAAAACGAAGGATGGCAAAAAACTAATGGAATTGAATAGAATACTCTAATTAATTGGCATAAATACATAAATATTGTTCTTATGCCTTCCATGGAAGATCTGCGGTCTTTTGGGACCGTGCTAGTTTCCGTGCTGTGCAAATTTATTAACGAGCTAATTTGCTTAATCTATCTCGCTGCATAACTAGAATTAATTTTATTGTTTGGCAAAACGCAGTCGAGCAATACTACAGCTTTCAGAATCCATTACGTTTTTTGTAAAACGCATTTTAACTTCGTAACGCATATGAGGCACCTAAAACACGCTTTCGGTTACATACAAACCACTAGGACAAATAGTCAACACCAGCTCGCTAGTTAAGCGTGACGTATTGAATAAAGTCCGAAAACAGCTCCATCGAATCTCATAACGATAAATCATCATCCGGTTCTAAACAGCTGAACAGATCGTTAAGCTGATCGTCGCGGCGTTTCGTTTTGATATTTGTTGTTGGGGCCTTATGTTCCTTGCGTTTCTGAAACAGATGCAGAATATATGCAACGCAAAGTCACTAACTGGTTTTATACGAACACGAAGAATTGAGACCACAAATAAAAGGCGGGACGGATACACATTTTGAAAAACGAAATCTATCATATATGTTTCGAGCGGTTCCAAATATTCGACTTTTCAATCAATGTTGTACAATAACTTTGAGATCATAGAATATTGAAATCATAAGAAAATTCGCTTCCCACGAAGATGATCCCATTATAATACCACCTGACCCAAATCTCAACCACGTGAGTAAATAAAAATGATTCAAATATTGTTTGAATCGATTGTGCACGTGTGGATGTGAAATATGGCAAATAGTTTTGCTCACGACTGACCGGAACATAACATACCATAGTGCAGCTAGACATGTTGGGTCGATAACTGTCCGTGCACATCAGTGATAACTAACCTATAATTGCACATAATTCAACCGGTTCACCCATGTTCAATAACGGATGGGATAATTATCGACTAAACATCCCACGCACGTTGCCCTTAAGAAAGCAAATCGCTTCCCATGCTGTGTTCTGTTTTAAAATCACAAAGAGCCGCTATGAACTCAACATCGCTTTGAGGAAAGGAAGTTTTAAAATGTTTTGGTGAAAGTAGAACGACACTCACGATTACCATGGTTGATGATGTTTTTGTTGCCGACTCAGCATCCAGTTCCTCATTTCGACTAGGAACGGAACCATTTTCGTTTGCATTTTGCCGCAACTGCTCCAAAGTCCAGTAGTTTTTACCAAAGCTGTCGATATCGGTGTCGTCATCTTCGCAGTAGTTTTCATCCGGGTTGATCTCATCCAAGTTTAGTCCGTCGTCTTCTTGGTGCTCCTCTAGAACTGAGAAAAAACCAGAAAACAGTACAGTTCAAGTTGGCAGATCTTCCGAGTAGATTCAAACATACAGTCTCGTATATTGTCCACATCTTCTTCCTCGCTGTCTTCAATGTCGGTATCGTCCCCCTCGGACTTGATGACGGGCAGCGGATGTCCCGCTTGAGCTTTCGACACATATTGAACTTGTACACCGTTTTCATCTTCGTCAAGTATTTCCGTTTTAATCGTACTCAGCGTGTCCGAGTTGGCCGGGGTAGCTGAAATCCGTTTCGGCCTCTGTTCCACTGACACCACTAGCTGACTCTTCTGCCGCTTGGGCGTTTTCGGTGTCGTTGTGTCCTCCGGAAGCGCAATCGGAGCGTTGTGCCGCCGGAAGCGAATGATGATGGTTTTTCCGTCAATGACCTTATTGTGGTTAGCGTTGAACGCGTGGATGGCTTCCTCCACATTTGTGAAGCGAATGAAGGCGTATCGAGTGTGCTTAATACGCTGTGCATGGCCAATGTCGATGCGTTTGGCATCAGGAAACATTTGCTTCATCGTGTTCACCGTAATTACGTTCGGTAGGTTGCCAATGAACAGTGTGTACGGATCGATGTCCTCTGGTTGCGCCTATGGTCACGAAAAACAAACGACTAATTCAAAACAAGCTCAACCGTAACCCCAGGTTGTGGTAGAACCCAAAACATTCCAAATCATGTGCACAAAACCAAGGTTATTGGAGTGCAGCCAAACAACTGCACTGCACACAATGTTGGGACAATCCCAATTTTATGTCTGATTTGTGGATGCTTCCTTCAATTGCCAGCTGTTTTGATGATTTCTAAACACGGTACATAACACATGACATTATTTTGCCTTTTCGCCGGTTTGCATAATATTCCAATTACAATCAACAAAGAAATATATGCAATGCAATATCGCACTCAGATTAGCTTTTCACGTAGTTCATGCGCGCGTCCGTGTGTCGATATTTTTTTATAAAACCAGTTTGTTATTGTGGTCAGTGATTTGATATGCCTGACATAAACTGGGCAGCGCAACACTACACTAAGAGCTTGGCCAAACCACACAAATGATGCCAAACAGTTTGACTGCCAAAAGTCGGTAAAATAAAAAGGACACTCTAAGCATATAGTTTGAAGATACTACTGACGACAACGGTTCAGCGTCTATCTTTGGAGCGTAATCCTGGAATGCACCCATGCTGCTAGAGGACTGCTAAATTGGTTGTAATTGGAATCGTCGGGTCATCGAGAAAACCAGTCATTAAGAACAACAACAATCCAGATGTGGAAAACAATCCACATGCGAAACTATTTTGATAACTGAAAAATGTACTCGAATGTTTAAAAGAATACAGAAAGGCTATATAGTCGACAACCTTTTTGTTCTACTTCGCAAAACGTCATCTAAATCGAAATTATGAATCATGTGAGTGCCTCAGTTTTAATGGTCATGTGTAAGTTGATTTAAATACTGTCCTCCACCCGTCTCACATATACAACAAACAGCCAAACAAGTGAAAAAACATTAAAGTTTGCTTCATTGCAATGTTAGCAATTAATTTAAAGTGACAGCAATTGCCTAAAAGGACGTATGAGGAATGTTTCATCTCGCCAACAGATTTCGTTCAATCGCAATGCGGAGAAAGTTAGATCTAACCGTGGCCATAAAATTAGCTGGTATGTAAACATTTAGGGAAAATGTTTTCCTATGTACCACCCACGCTACCCCACAAGCCATAACTATCATGAAATTGTCTTTTCCATGGACCCCACTTTCAATGTGATTACATAAATTTGTCTGTGTTTTGTCAAGTTCTTCGCTCCTTTTAAAAACACCTTATAAAAGATAAAAAAGCTTGTTATGGTCGTATTTGCAAAATAAATACCTACTTTTAGTTGCGACCATGTTTCTACATAAATCATAAAAATATTAAAACAAATTATCAAAACATCAATCGATATTTCAAAATCAAATCAAATAAAATTGAACTCATCATCATCAAATCATCAAAAACTTCATCAACAACTTTTGGAAACCTATAACACTATAATTTACATTTACATGACTGTTTTATAGATTACATTTAAAACAAAATAAACAGAAGTAAATCTGTGTTTGATAATGCCTTCATGATAATAAAATCAAAACAAGTTGTTTGATTTTGTAAGTTAGTCTTTTTCCATGCAGAAAGGGATTTCAATATTTCTAGAGTTATTTACATACTTAAGTCAAACTAAATAAATACAGAAGAAATATGCATTTGTACGAATGCACTTTTACATTATATTATATTCATTTTACATATATGCATTTACATATATTCGATGCGTGGAGCAACGCATCCCGTCTCTCGATTAGAACAAAATGAGAATGGGATGTACTGCTATGCAACCCATGGGAACGGGCATGCTTGTAATATAAAAATATTGGAGGTCAGTCAAACGTGTAAACTTACCACTGGTTTTTGATCTGTGTTGCGTGTTTTCCTTTCAACTATTATATGGCCCGTTCCGAAAGGTATGTTTGAAATGTGTTTAATAACACAATCCACATCCGCGTCCGGTTTCAAGTGCACAACACAATACCTTCACGAAATGGGAACGAAAGGAAACATAGATTGAATGCATTTGCAGACAGCTATCCATATCCACAAACAACACTTTAGACGCACTGTTCTGGAGCACGCGTGACTAACACAGAATTATATTTTTTGCACGAAACTGACCTTGGCGCCGATTGCCGGTGAAATATAACGTTGTCGATACATGACGAAAAACCTTGAACAATTTCTTTGCTTAACTCCGGATCGGGAAAACGGAGCAGTAAGATGTGAGTTTTTCGCGGTTGTCCGACAGCATCCGTTTCCACCAGAATTGCTCTGCGAGCATCCTCGAAGCGCCAATTTTTATTCGGATGTTTGATGGGTGATGTTTGTACCGATTTTTCTGCCTGGTTAGAAAAATCGAACGATCTATGGATTGGAGAGAAAACAGAAGCAATGCGTTAGTTCCCGTTGCGATTTGAGTGCATGTTGAATGTGTAGAAGCAGAATCAGATAACAGCAAAACAGATGCTTACATTCGGCTCTTACGGGACTTTGTGCCATGAAGAAGATTCAGCATCCGTCGGGGACAGTCCGACATTCTGCGTGAGCTCACTCCGGAACACCGTCTGTCAGCTATGCTGGTCCAAAGCGAAGTGCTATGTACATCTCCGAAATTGGCACCACCTTCCTGCTCAGCCGGATGGGGAAAACCACGCGCAGGGAGCATCTTGTCACCGAAGTCAATAAAATCGAAGTTACAAGTTTCGAAGCCTGAATCCACCCTGAATCCTTCGCTCGGGTTGTTAAATACTCCGTACAGCAGGGTTGACTGCGAACGATAACTCGAAGTCCAGCCACCTCCGGAAACGGTACGCCGCGGTGTATGATGAAACAAGGAATGTTGCCTCGATGCGCTGGCCATGCAAAATGGCGTTTTATTGGCACATTTTACAACACATAAATCAGAATTTTGGCAAGCTTTGCTGCTTTTCTGCTCCCCACACAACACAAACAACTTGCTTCTGCCTCCGTTTCTGATGCGCACCCTTCCGCTGTTATCCTTTGGCCCGAAGAAGCTTTTAATAGTGTTATGTTCATCTCATACATATACAATTCCGGCGATGCTTCGGCAGCTTCACACAATCGTTCCATCGCACGAAAACTCTCTTCCGTCTTTTTTATACACGCAGCACATAACGAACCACTTCAAAGGCCGAAGGAGTGGATCGATTTTAACGTAAATATTATATTCTCCGTCACATCCTTGTGCCACAATTGTGTTAAGTAATTATTGAGAGCTTTCCACTGAAAGCTTCATTAGGGACGAAAAAGGACTAACGATTCGATGCAGCTTTCAATCTAATTCGATCTAAAGTCAGCTGAGCTGTATAAAGTCGACTCAATAGATTGTTTGTGGCTGCTTAGCAAACTCGCTACATTCTTTCTTTCTTTCTTCTTCGCCACGAGTAACGTTAGAGTGAACGCTGAAATTTGTCAGGTAAACAAAGGGGAAATAAACTAAATATATTCTTAATTGTAATACCAAACGTATCGTCCGTCGCTCGTAAACGTTGGTTTTTATCTTCCAATACAATTTTCTACCTCAACTTATACCATGCGCATCTTTCCTTGTTACAGAAGTCCTTAAAACTTAAACAGGATAATAAAATTATGATCAGAACCATTCGCTAACGGTGCCGTCGATCACGTTCGTGCTGCTCGCGCCGTTTCGAGTGGCCCTCTCTATCTCGGCTGCGAGATCTTCGCTCACCACGATTGCGCTCCTTTCGATGATCCCGATCCCTTTCCTCTTCCTTCCTTTCTCCCCCACGCTCACGGTGGCGGTCGTGCTCACGGTCCCGGTCTCGAAACCGACCACGTTCGTTTCTCCGATCTCTGTCCCGCTCCCACTCGCGATCCTGTTCCCTGCTGTCACGGTACATTGGATTATGTTCACGATCCCGACGTAGTGCAAAGTTCTCACCCTCTCGATCGTATCGCGACGGTCGTGCGTCGCGATCGCAGTGATCGGACATTACCCGTTTCTGTTTCTCTTTGAAAATTTGCTCACTAAAACCACCGCCTCGGTCAAACCGGTTGCCTTCTCGTTCTTCTTGTCCTCGCATGCCAGGTGGAACCCCAGCCCGTCCTGGTTTACCGCTACTGTTACCACGATCCGGTTGCGTATCAGCGAAGGACACGCCATTCTCGCGGGCGTATTGATCAAGTTTGGCATCGATCTGTTTCTGTATAGGCACCGGTATACGAGGAAACAGCGTCGAGAACCAGTCTAGTTTAGTTAACCACTGTCTGATCATTTGGCCAATGGTCATGATCTGAAAAGAGGAAAACACGAAAAGCAGCGTTGTAAAGCAAAATGTTATCAAAAAGAACATTTCACTGCAGTAAACCACATTGTTCGTACCTGTCCGCCGCCTGCTTTGACATCGATTTCTTCCTCGTCCATCAGATACGGTTCGTACCAATCAAAAAGATCACCAGGTGGTTGTGTGTAACGTAAATACATAAAACCTGTAATATGCATTGTCTTATAACATGGTGTCCAAACTATTATTAAACTATGAAAAGCCTCACCTAATGCCCGTATATATGGTGAATCACCGTGACTCATAAGCCCATTCACCTGCTTTCGGGTGAGCCTTAAGGTGTAGAGTTTATAAAGCAAGCAAAATGCTGTTGAAACTATTCCACCTGCGCCAACGCCGCGAACCTGGAATAGAGACAGAAACCAAATCAGCGAACCAAATGCATCACCACCATTCACCGACAGCCTTCATTCACAAGGATTTGCAACCAATACGTTACGGTTTTGCGCACTTTACACATTGAAACGCGTTACTTACACCCCCGCACATTCCTGTTTGTCCAGCTGTCTTACGAGAGCCGCGCTCCCATGGCTCTAAATGCTTCACTTGGTAATATATTTCGTCTACAACTTCGTGATAAGTCTTAAGCTTAAACAAGGACACTGGAAATAGTGTAAAACATGTTAGCCACCGAACAACTGTACGCACATCCGTCAAGCTACCTTTGAAGTAACTCGATCCCTGAATGTTGGCCAGAATCAAAGGGTTCAGATTCATAGACGCATCATTTCCCCAAAGCGGTAAAGCGTTGTTCTGTTTTGCTGTTTTTCGCGGCGGACACGGGGCTTGCTGCTGTTGGTGACCCTGCAGTTCTTGATCTTCCTGATAGTATTGTTCTTGTTCCGAGTTATCGGCGTAGCAGACGGCTGGAAAAGTACAAGTGGGAATATAAGACACAAAGTCTCAGGGAACTGCAAATCGGACGCAGAACTGGTCCTTGAGATCCGAGCGTCAGTTTTACCATTGTTGTATTCCATGATTTTGGCGGCAATTAAAATACTTCACATCGAAATTATATTACAACGCCAAATTTTGCCCGTATACGTAAAGCGTTCAGAGTGCTTTACTGATTTTACCATCTCAAGCCGGTTAGCCGCAACAGTGAAAGGCTGACAAATGTCGCTTGCTTCTCTCTGGGCAAGCCAGAGTTCTAACCCCTACTATTGCAACCCAAATGATTACAAATAGGTGGGCTTTTCGAAATGGGTTCACTGTGGAAAATAAGTTCACACTGTAACAGCGTGGTTTTTACTCAAACAGCAACACTTATTTCGCACGAGCAGCCAAACTAACTAACTTTACTGCTTGATGTTGCCATGTAAAATATCTGAGGTTGGGAACTTTATGTTGTGACATCTGCTTTTGACAGAAAATAGAAAAAAGAAAAGCAATTTGTCCATGCAAGAAAATATGGCTCTTTCTGCTAATGCAAGAAAATATGGCTTTTTCTGCTCTGTATTTTCCCTTTTTACGTGAAACCCTTAATACATAATGGTTCTGTATTTTCCATATACCTGTTATTTGTTTATTATTATTCATAATATTTTATTTTATAATCAGTGGGTGAGCTATTTTCACGCACCTCAGCCGCCTTCAGTTTTCGCCCGTGAGCGAAAACCGAATGCCGTCATTTGAAGCCTCTGTGGCGGCTGTGAAAAAGACAGAATGCGTCGAAAATGTTGTGCCACAAATCGGTGGTGGTGCGAGCGAGAGACAATCACCTCAAAGGGAACATCATGAATGGAAAAAGAAAAAGAGAATTTAAGCAGAAAACGTAAAAGAGTATGGAACACTCGCTCATCATTCAGTGATGGCGGCGTTAAGTGAATACTTGTGAAATTTTTCTGTAAAATTTAATTGCTTGCTCGCAGGATACATATCGAGCATTAAAATCATTTTCTGTTTTTATTTAGTTTCTTTTGCATTTCCACGTTGTTATTGGTGCGAGCGAAGGGCGAAATGAATACGAAGGGCGAGACTGGCTTCGAAACGAAATCGATTGAGGCTTACAGTAAAAAGCACTGTTAGCCTGTGGAGACGGTTTCCGTCCGCGACAAAACGAAAATTTAGAGATAGTCAGTCAATAGTCATTTTTCGTTACATTGTCGTTCTGCCCGATCCAACGCCCGATACGGATTCGATAACAGAGTTTACATAAATACCGAATCACAATCGAGCCGCCGTCGTTTATTTCTGGAATTCTTTTCTTTTGCCCCTACATCTAAATTTTACGTGTGACAAAAAAAAGAACCGGACTTCGCATTCGCCGAAGCAATGTTTCGGCTATCATGAAAACTATCGGTTTGATGAAACTGGATGTGGCGGATGCTGTGTGAGCTCAAAGGAAGAGCAAGCAAACTGAAACAAGAAAGAAAATATCACGGCATTAAATGGTAATGCATGCCAGGAAACCGCAACGTTTGCTAAACGATGGGTAAATTTCTGTTTCATTTTTTTTATTCATCATTTCTCACCCTCCAATACGTTAGCCATCCTGAGGGGGGCTATCTAGGCAATAGTCGACGCTTTACGGCTTGATCATGTATTTGTCGCTTACTATTGTTTTGTAAAGCTTGTCTGGGCACACAAACCATGTTAATAATGTCCACCGATGTCGTCGTTGCCTGCGCGAGATGAAACCAAAAAATCGATTTTGGTCATTTTTACTTGCCACCCTGGCACGACACTAGTTTGTGCCCATCGGACTTTACAATATAAACACTGTTTCCCACATTTCGTTCTGCCGTTTTGATGTCAACTAAACATAGGTTTCGTGAAAATTAGCTCTTGCTTAAGGCAGCAGCAGCAAAGCGAACCCATTGCCACAACTAATGAACATTTGGTTTTCCGTTCTTTTCCTTTTTTCCGCAGGTATCATCAATCCCATCAGTATCAGGTAATTTTGACCAAAATATGTTCAGATGGGCTTCGTTCACAAAAATTACCATAATTGGTTTGGTGCTAATCATGCTAAGTGGAAAGACCGTAACTAAGAACCAGTTAAAATCGGTGTTAAAACAGATCATAGCGTTAGCAATCGCTGAGCTAATAACGCTTTTTAAGAGAAGAACGTGGCAAACATAAAAAAACAGTTAGCAGAAAACAGAAACGATTTGCAAGAGAAAACTAGTTCGTCGAATGTACGCCCTCGAAGTTTTCGGGGGCCTGTGCACTCCCGGTCCCATTTGTGTACATGAACATTTCTCCTAAGCCAGCAGCAGTCAAGACTATTTCCAAATTCAAACAACGGGCTACTAACAACAATAAGCAAAAAGTACCTCGACAGTAAATATGTTCACAAAAATCGGAAAAGTATATCCCACTGGCGCAACATTGCCTTGCGCTTATGCATTTATCGTTACGAAACCGTCACCATTTATGATCAACAGAAGACAGAATTCTTTATAATTAAGCGTGTCTGATTTGTGTAAACTTTCAGAATTCAAAATATAGTTCTTCCAAACGGGACTATGAACGGGAGGCTAGCTCTCGACCCGTCAGCTATGGCCGGGATCGGGATAACTCACCAGCGGGCGTTTTGTTGAGCAATGGTAATTAAACCAAACCAAATCATGTCTCAGACATGTCGGAATGTATCATATTATTAATATATTTCTTCATACATTCATGTTAACATATAAATTGTAGATTCGCCTAGAGATCGAGACAGGGAGCGAGATCGTGACCGTGAAAGAGACAGGGAAAGAGATCGCGATCGATACCCGTCTTCAGGTTACAACACCATGAGCAAACTACGCGAGAAAGAACGCAGTGATCGGGACTACAAAAAGGATAAATATTCAGGTTTGTGCAGCACTGACAATCCTCAGGGCTGGGTACTTCGTCCGTGCAAGCACGTTTGCTGATGGTTTCTGTAAAATTCCAGATTCTCTGCGGTCGCCCAAGCGAAGTCGTAGCGAGCGCGATTCTGATCACCGAACGATACACGATAGAAGGTTGAAACTTGCTACGCTGCTGGACAAGCGGGGTACTTCTGCCGATGATCGGGAACGGGATCGAGAACGCGAGAGAAGCGAACGAGACCGAGAACGTGAGCGTGATCGGGACCGGCTGCGAGATCGCGAACGAGATCGAGCTGGTGGAGGGGGTGCTGGCACAACGTTGGGATTGGGAAGTGTCGTTGGCACTAGCGCTAGTAGTGGCGGTGTGTTAGGCGGCAGCTCGGCGGCAGTCATTGCCAATAATAGTCTGGTGTCTACTAACAGTGCTAGTGGTGGGAGCAGTGTAGTGAGTGCTGCTACCAATGCTTCTTCGACTGCAAGCAGCAATCCAGCTGGGGCCGGCAACTCTTCCGGGAGTAGTTTAGCTGGAAATAGCATCGACCGGGACCGCATGAACCGTGTGGGTGATTGGAGCGAACATGTTAGCTCGTCCGGCAAGAAGTATTATTACAATTGCAAAACGGAGGTGTCCCAATGGGAAAAACCACGCGAATGGATCGAAAAAGAAAGGTACAGCAGCAAGTACGAGTGGAGAGAGCCGGATCTCCTATCCGCTAGACAATATGGGAAAAGTACGAGTGGAGTAGTTAACAGAAAATGTGAATGTCACTCCGTTTGTTTTACAGTTCTCGAATGTTGGCGAAAGAACAGCACCGCGACTACCGCGACAAGGATCGTGATCGTGGAAGGGAGCGGAACGAAAGGGAACGCGACGAACGCTACACATCGTCGGTCGTCCTTCGTGCGGCGGCATCTTCGTACGGAAAGCATTCCTGCAGCAGCAGCAGCAGCGGTGGAAAAAATAATTCCCGTATACGATGGCCAACACATGAATCTTCAACTTCCGCTCATCGGAGGCGCTTCGATGGGGAAAATCTGGATGCGGACAATAGTCCTGGTGATTCAACGCCGACCTCTGAAACCAATTATTCACACTCGAGCACGCCCACTATTGCCCAACAGCAACAGCAGCAGCAGCAGCAAGGACATGTGCAAGCAACGATTAACGGTTCACTGGGAAATACTGGAAGCAGCAACATTGGGTCCGGATTGAGCGGAAACTCTACGTCGGTCGGATCGAACGCAACTGAAAGCACTGGTCACAGTGTGTCAAATCAAATGCCCCGGTTGTTATCAAGTTCGACTGCAAGCCAAGTTGGGTCTTCTAATAATGCACAGTTAGCATCATCAAACAACCAGCAACAGCAGCAGAACATAACACCATCATCGAGTTCCTCTTCTTCGTCGTCTTCATCATCCGGCAATAGTATGCCGTCACCGTCAATGCACCATGCCGTACATGGGCCTAGTAGTATCGGCGGACCATTATTAATTGGCACTCAACCAAATTCTACAGATGGAGGGATGCTCAATTCGAATGCACCCGGACCACCAATGTCGCTAGCGGTCGGTATAGGCCATATGTGCACATAGGTTCAATCCTTTCTCATTTTACCCTCTTTCTACCTCTAGCATCTTCCGCCCTCGATACATCCACAGCAACAACATGGCAACATTGCCCAACATTCGCCACAACAACAGAACCAACTGCAGCACCAAACTCAGCAGATTAATCAATCTTCGATTCACTCGCTACCGGCCGATGCCGCAGGGGTCAGTGTGCCTACGTCGTTGGCAGGTTTGCCGAAGATTCTTTCGCAAATCACCGGCATAAAATCGATAGAACACAATGACCTCAACCCACAGAAGGCGTTACAAACGATTAACAACGCACTTATGCAACAGCAAACCCGCCAGCTAAACACAAACGCAGTCCATGACATAGGAGGAAGCAATACCGCCATGGGAAGTTTAAGGTAAAACTACTACAGAATAACAACATGCTTTTCATCGTAGGCGCATGATTTGGCACTGGTTGACTGTTTTTTTTTAATTTCAGAGAACACACACTAAACTCGCCCTTGCACAATGTGTCCAATCTGTCCCACCCAGCCCTTTCGTCGTCATTATCAGGCCTTCATTTGGGTCACAATATGCATAACATCACGATAAACAGTCACGCCGCCAGCCAGTCAAGCGCGATAAATAGTAGCGGAAGCACAGTGATAACTGCTGATGGGCCACCGACTCCAACACAGGAACTTGATTTAGCTCTGGGGGATCATAGAAAATGTGAGTTGGATGCCACTTGGATGCTGCAAGATTGTGGCGACAATATGTTGCTTATTCGTAAACATTTTATTCACACTTTTGATGTATTCGTTTCAACTGCGCTTCCTGGTGCACAGTAGACAGCGGGCTGAGTAGCGGTGGCTTAACGTCGACTACAACCAGCGCTGTGAGCAGCCTACAGAGCGTAATGGCATCGTCACAGTGCGGCCGATCTCAAGGACCGAATCTAACGCCTAGCTTAGCAAAATACTTTCGGGCCGATCTTATATCGCACATTACTGGATGGCCTTCGGAAATACTAGAAAAAACGGTGAGGACGATTGCTAGCAATGCTATCGGTTTTTGATGGCAGTGAGGCTCAACAAATTTGCGTTACGGTGGCATTTTATTGCTTTGTCTGAAT
This sequence comes from Anopheles cruzii, assembly GCF_943734635.1. Lineage (NCBI taxonomy): Eukaryota > Metazoa > Arthropoda > Insecta > Diptera > Culicidae > Anopheles > Anopheles cruzii. The sequence goes on along the minus strand of NC_069144.1, from coordinate 30,444,032 downwards.
CCATTATTTTTCACCGTTCCACAGATTCAAAAACTCTCGGAAGAGGCACATATTTTAGGTGATCTTCAATGCAGCAAAGTATCCGCTGAGTTAAAATGCGCTAGAAGTTTAGTTAGAATAACTGAAATAACTGCAACACTGCAGGAACAAAAGTGAGTACCCTGGTTTAATCCACTGTTGTTTCACTATCTCTTTTATCTCTTACAGCGAAATTTGATCTTAGATTTCAACAACTGCACATCACACACTCTAGACGTTCATCACTCTTAATGCCCTTCAAATCAGAATCGAGCTTATAGATCGTCGTGTACCAATTTTCAGTGTTAAATTGATCTGGCTTGTTTTTGAAGTGAAGCAAATGTGGTGAAAAGACACAATGAACATACTCCTCGAGAGTTTCTTGCTGTGTGGTATTTTACATGAATCACGCCACGTGCAATCGTTTTTGCGGATCGTTTTTTACGGGCTGGGTTGTTGTTCCCCCCTGTCACGCCGGCATGAGGAATCGAAACCATCGGAATCGGCATGAGGAATCGGCTGTGTGACAATCGGTCCCACGTTTCCAACCCAGGCCAGCTGAGTAACAGCAACGAGCGTTACCGACTGCTCTATCGGCGGGGGTGCGTGCTGCTTTTACGATATTCAGTAATAGCCCAAAAAACTCTCCATGTTCTACTGAATCCATCATAATGTCCATCGTGGTTATTCATCTCATCAAACCAAATTTTTTATCCGTTCATGTTAAAACGAATTTTGTTCGACTTTGTTTTCAACTTTCAATAGTATCTATTTCACAATGTTGTTCAGAAATCGATTTTTTATCTCTGTTCTATAGTGTTGCTATGCTGTGTTTCATGTAAAAGGAATAGTTTTTACAGGAATACAGCTTTTACTGTGCTACCTAATTTAGTGTAATTATTGTAACGTGAACAATACACGCAAGCAGAATGTTAGTTGTTGCCCTTGGTTAATATTTATGTGTTCTGAGAAGTTCAAATCCACATGAAATTGTTCTGTTTCTTTGCAAATTAAATTACAGGAAATAACCATAAACAAAAAACAATAACCATTTCGAGACGAAATGCTTTTTAAGGTTGTTCCTGATATGGGACAACCTCCCAACGCACCCTATACCGCCGCTGCTTAATGTGGTTAGCCCGGAGAGGCAGTAACGCAATCTGTCTTCGTTCCAATAATGTACTTATATAATGCTATGATTATTATACTTTTATTAGGAGTTGTTTTGCCTGTGTTTATAGTTACTGTACATTAGAGCTTGGTTTCTACAGCTGAAGAGCGAGTTTCTTGTAGCTACATACTGCTGCCAGTATCTGCCTTAATTCTTCGGCCTTATCGATCAACCCGCAACATCGCTTGCCGCTCATTGTGGCGCACTTTTGAAGAACGTACGTCTGCATGGGCGTCTTCAAGCGTCTGGCGCCGTCAGCTTGCCTCGGTTGCCTCAAGCAGCGCCAACGCTGCCCGTTGTGCCACGTATCTTACGACACCTGCAATGTGCTGGATTCGCGACTGCGGATAAACCGCTCGATGCTGCCGATCTGTCCCTCTGCCGCTTACTTATTGTCGGTGGGCGAATAAGCAGCTAATGCTGCGCCCGTAGGTAGTCCCTCCGATGACCGTAATCAGTTTAAGAAAACTTAATAAATTACATATCGAAATGGTTACTGTGAAAGTGAGGCTTACAAATAAAAGCAAAATTTTTAACAGTTCTGTCTGCTTGAAGGCAATATCATTCGACACGGAAAATCGTATTGCTCGAAACACTTAAAATGTGGGTTGAACTAATTTTTCTTCTGCTAAACCATTTTCCTTGCAGGATAATGTATCTACGACAGCAAATTCGTAGGTTGGAAGAGTCCAAATCGGAAAATTCATTCATGTCGTCAGATGACCTATAGCGTTCATGTATCTATAGAGGACATGTTTATCATTATATGGAACATTAGAGAGATAAGAGCTGGAGATGTATGTTGAGAAGTTTATAATAAAAATTAAGAAAACGTATGGGAAAAGTAAAAAAAAACTACAAACCATAACTACAATACATTGCTAACTAACGCATGAAAAAATAATGTTCTAGATAATAAAGAGAGTACAATATGGGATAATCTAGAAAAGTATAAGCAGAAAACGATGAGGAGTGATACATATGTATCATAAAATAGTCGCGAAACAAATTTCTTACGTTTTTAGCAGGAGTTAGGAAAACGGATTTGCCACTTGCGTAAAAATTGGCAAAAAAACAAAGTACGGATAAATAAAAATCGATACCTACGGTAAAAAAAAACTATAAAGCGGAGCGTTTAGATGTATATTTCCAGCAACGATCCACTTCTTTACACTTCTTGCAATACATCAGATGACATCAAAGAAAATTTACGTAAGCGTCAAATACACGGCAATGCTGCGCATCTTTTTCTTACGGACATGATCTAAGGCGGATCAGTAAGGTCCTGAAGAGCTTTACCTAAAGTTATGCCTGTTCTAAGGGCTTCCCTTGCATCTCCAAACCCTATACTGATACAAGTCAATGTGCTCTAGCCGAGCGTCCAAGTGTGTGTCAATAGTACCGGCACTGCTCAGTTTTTTTTGAGGTGCTAAGGCAATCATTTGTTGGAGATGTTTCTAGATGCGCTAATATCACACGACCTTTAGGAATCTTGAAGCGGCCAAAACGCTAAGGGAACCATTTTAAAAGGAGCTGTTCACTACATCACGATTGCCGTTTCAAACTGAAAAAAACAATTAGTATAGCACCCTACTTAACATCTTGCTTGCTTTGCAGCCGTCCTATCAGAGGGACAGGCCAACATTTTATTTCATTTTGGACTCATTACATAATTTTCAATCAGAGTGTTTCGTTCGATTCAAACTCATAGCATCACTACTTTCGGCCGGGATTGTACAGTGTCAAATACCTTTTGAAGATGCGGATGTTGTTTTCTGAAAATATACGAATTATGTAACTTTCGCAACACTACTTTCGTTACATGCTGTGCCAAACGTACCTTCACTGACATCTTGTACCGGGAGCACCCAGCGACAATGGCTTTCGACCGAGCTCCTTTAGTGATACTTGTAGTTGCGATGATGCTTCAACTTGCCGTAGTTAATGGTGTAGAAAAATATCACACCTCCGACAACTACTTGAAAGAACGGAGCGATTCCGGTCCGCTTCGGCTGCATGTACTTGTGTTGCCATCTCCAGAATGTGCGGCTAAAAACTCCGGCCAAAGCCCGTGGGTTCTTGTCGCGCCGTGCGAGCCATGCGCCCACTTCTCCAACTTTTACCTGTCCGAACGGGGTGTCGGGCTTGCCGTAGAAACGGGCCGGATCGTACGGGCCGTGAGTCTTCGGATTGTACTCCGCTGGATAATCTCCTATTGCCATGTTGAATTCAGAGCAATTCACGACGACTGTTTCTGTCGTAAGCGCTGTGTAAAAATTGTTCCATGGCGCAGGGTTGCTTTGATTGCTCAGCAATCAAACGTCTATTTGACGTTTGATAGTGTCACTTTTGTCGTAAAACGTTTAAATCTTAATTTTTACTAAACTAAATCATCACAAAATCATCAAAATCATCCTATTCACAGAATAAATAAAATAGAAACAATAACAGTAGCATGAACAAATGAGTGTTGAGCTCTTCCAGTCCAATATAGACTAAACAATGGGATCAGAACAGTTAATTTGAAGGATCATTTTTATTGGATGCTTCAAAAAGAGCTTGTAGCTTTTCCCAAATACTTTCTGTTTACCTTAGAAAGTAAGGACTAAAAAAGGAATCCTGTGGTGAGACTTTTGCTATAGTCAGCAAGGAGCAAGTATATCGTCAATAGAGCGTTCGAAACTGAACCAAACGAAGTGGTTAAAAGAAACAGGTTAGGGTTATGCATCATCCCACAATGGCAACACAGCAAAAGCATATAGAAATAAACTTCAAGTAATTCAGAACACGTTCCCAAACCTCCTTGTTACAATAAAGTAAAAGTGCACGCAGTTATGGTTGGCTACCATGGGCTCCATCCCAAGGAGCAACTATGTCCGTTTTTGTGTCCGTTTTTGTGTCCATTGGACACTCGAAGAGTGTCCAATGGACAGTCCTTTGGACAGTCCGAAACAGCGTCAGTGGACTCATTTTCGACACCAAAATGGACTCATTTTCGTCACATGTCAAAATGGCCCATTTTATGGCATTTTATGGCAAAGCTTTGTTGAAAATTATAGCGCATGCCTAATATTCAAAATTATTATAGCAAACCAGTAAAATTATTTTTCATTATGTAATTATTTATTTATTTATTTTAAAAGTACAAACTTAGTTCGTTACCCAGCGACGAACGCACAATCGCCGGGTTCACAATATTACTAACTATTACTACGCACGCATTGCATTACAATCTATTGGTTACAAACACCAAAAAGTGGATATTCTTCCACACGATCTGCGAGGCGCGTTAAAAGAACAAACAACCAGTTGTGACTATGAACTTTTGACAGCTGCGTGGTGCACGTTACGAAGTGGCCACTGGTCATCTGGTAAACTGCGTGCGTACCTCTTCCACGTTCGATCCGATCGGTCGTGTGAACCACCTCGTTCATCACAAACTGGTACAGAATGGTCGTCTTGTCGGCGTTGTCCAGTCCCACCATGACAAGCTTGTGTTCTAAAACGAAACATGAAGTAAATAATCATTAGCAAGTTACAATAAACATTAGCGCTACAACGGGGAATTGGAACATCAAACGAAAACCATTTTACGGTTGGCCATTTCAGTATAATGTTACGTTTGACGATCAGTGAATCCATGTAGCCCACAAACGACGAGTGTCGCTAAAACACCAGATTAAACAAACTATAATTGCTTGCTGGCGGCATTTTTTTGGGGTATTTGTCGCGGGTTACGAACACCGCGTTTTGGCGTTAACCCACTATCAGTGCGTTAGAACAGGTCCCCTTAGTCGATAACGACCTCACAGCAAAGGGCCCACACAATGAGCTGCAACATTACCACTGATCCACTGATTCACAATCCACTGAACCGAACTACTGATTGATAGATTATCTTACGCATGACCGTAAAGTTGCTTTGGCGCAGGAAAGTCTGCAACACCCTCGCCACGCATACCACTTTTCTTGTCATACCTCTTTGTCCAGTTGGTTGGCTGGATTCCCTGGCAGTTGCTGCGCACATCGTTCTCATTCTATTCCAAGTCATCCAGCACTCGTCTAACCTGCAACGAAAAGGATGCTCATTTCACTAAATACATTTCTTTACACCTTACTTACCTTTATAATGTTTGAACTGATTCGAAACATATCGCCGCACACCAAATGCTCGTTCCAAAACCAAACGAATGGCAATACACCATTCATTCATGCCGCCGGGTACAGTCGCTGTGTATGCATCTGGCGGCAGCGGGGTTTGGCCGGGTACGCTTGACGGCGTTTTTACTATTTGTCGATGGGCCAAGTACGAAGCTAAAATAGAACAAGACATCAATCGGTGCACATAACTATAATTGTTTAAACGATTAGTTTAACTCATAACACGGAACATCCAACGAACTAAACGAAACGAACTACACTGACCCGCAGTGTAGCCGTCTACTGCGTAAAATGTTTGGCAAACACACATAACACACATACACACCGGTGCACCGTTCTAATGTAAACAAACAAATCGAATCTGTTAGTTTATTCGCCATAAAATAAGCGTTGTTATAACGGTCAGCTTTGAAGTGTCCTTTCTGCTGACGATACGGACTCTTATCGTCGTTAGAGTGTCCTTTTGCCGACGACCGGACTGATTTCGTCACATTAACGACGACTATAGTCCGTATCGTCGGCAAAAGGGACACTCTAACGACGACTAGTGTCCGTTTTGGTGTCCGTGTCGTCGGTGCGCCGACGATTCGACAGATCGTGGCTCCTTGGGATGGCTTTATTAATAAAACTTGTCTCAAAATTGATTCACGCAGTAAACCTCATATAAATGATACAATCAAAGTAAACCAAAAGCAATTAAAACAGGAAATAAGACGAAGAAAAGAAATAATAAAGTAGTAATTCTATTGTCCCAAATTTAGAGGATAACTTCGGTAACTAGTGCTCTTTACGAGAAACTGTTACTATCGTTGTTGTAGATAATTTTATCAACGTGTGTGCTATAAAGATCACGTCATCAGTTGTTCTCTACCTCTTCATACAGTGAAACTTCGAATACTAACAACATTCATTGGTTGAATATTGCGTTCTGATTACCTAGTCTGTTCAATTATGGCGTTAGTATAAACTGTCCGTTGTAATGTGTTTTCAACGATTTAAGTGACCACTACTAGCTATCTTCTGGTCCTTCTACAGCATTGTTCAGCGTTCTCAAGCAGTAAGAAAATTCTCTCTACCGTTCACGGGTTTACAATCTTCAAGTGTTCCAATGCGCAGACGTTCAGACGTTTCGATTGCAACAACCAGGTCGCATTGTTTTATCGGTCTTCATATTTCTTGTTTTGTTTTCCGTAATTCTATTTAAAAAAAAAAGAAAATTCTTAATCCTAACATCGTCTTTCTACAATAAAGCAAAAATTTGCAAACAAGCCAAGAAGTGAAGCTGGCGATACTTGGTGCATTCAGAGAGTTGATTTCACGCCTAAACCATAAAATAGCGACCCAGCGACCTAAGAAAGTAGCACGGTTTATTTCGTTCCGTCAGTAGCGAAAAACGAACCCGAGCGATAGTAAAGGGAGCTGGTAGCTAGGGCAAATTCATCCTGCGCGGATCTTCTTCAAAGAAATTCCATCTCTCGCTCGATACCGACGAACTTCAGTTGCTCCGTTGGGCCGTAACGATAATCGAAGAATAGCTCCTCGCCGGGTTGAATGGGTCGTTTAGCAAATATTCCAATGCGGTGGTCCCCGTTCACTACTAACACCTTGGCGTAGCAGTTAGGGTTGATGGAATGGTTGGCAAAACGAATTTTATTCCCCTTACGTGTAGCGTCCACAACAAACTCTGTAAAAGGGCAGTTGAAAAGTCAGATATTGTTCAACAATTTTCCACCGTTTGTTTTGTATTATTGTACTGCAACTCACCATTATTGAGATTGAAGAGAAAGCTGCACATATATTTATCATACACCTTGCCCCGGCGGTCCGCCTCATCCTGCGAAATTATTTCTCCACAATACTCAGAAATGAACTCATTTTTCTGTGCGCTTTCCTTCAAGAAAATTCCCCATCCAGCAACGTCCGATGGTGCCATGAGCAGATGTTTGTCTAAAGTAAATGATTGTAGGACATCTGAGATAAATGCTGCATGGCTCGCAACTATTTTGAGTAACAAACTTACGTAAAGCGCGCTGAACGCTCACGTTCTTGCACGTGATCTTGTTGACTTCGTAATGCTCTGCTCCGCATGTCTGACATAGGTCCGGATCGCACTCGCGTACAGCCAGGTAACAAGGACACTGCTTAGTGTTGCACTGTGCCTTGCATCGGCATCCCGGAAATCGAATCTGGCAGTCACTGCTGCAGTTGCAAAACTTTTCACAAAAACTCCCATAGCATGGACAGTTGGTATCGCACTGGCCAGTGTGATCGCAGGGCGAATAATTGTACAAGTGATTCGCATTTGCTTCCTTACGCAGCTGGATCTTTCGGCAGTGCATTGACCAGAGTCGTTGCTTCTTTTTCTTCTTTCTCGGTGGCGTACTGTCCTTGTTCAACTCCACAGGCATGAAATCAGCAGCCTCCTGCTGGGCGAATTTGTAAACCTCCTGGCAAGTCTTTACGAGCATCGCTTCCGCAATTGCACAGAAGTTATGCAGATACGTCTTCTGGAGCGTTCGAAAGAACGATTTGTCCGACCCATTCCACGGTTCGGGACTGCTGTTGAACAACTCCAACACGCTAGTACCATTGGGAGATTTGGCAAAAGGAGTGTCCTTGCTATAGCGGCTGCTGTCGTTGCTATCTTCGGAACTTGCCTCGTTGCCGGAATCCAACAAGGACGGTGTCTGCTTGTTACTATCGCCATCAGCTATCTTCTCCTTCATTTCATCCTAACGTAATAAATTAATGAACGAAACAAAATATTGGTTCTCTGGCATTCTTCATTTCTCGATTAGCAGAAAGTTACCAGACATCTTACTTCAAACAGTGGTGCTTAACGGATACTGCGTATACGCGATAACAACCGATAATTTAACGTTTATTACAATACATGCAACCTTACTTACCAGCAATAAATAACATGTGTCGCTGCAAGGTTTGCTTGAAGTTTTCAGCTCAGGCCAGCGACGCCTTTGCAGGTTTGGACCCGAATGATTCACCTGTAAACCTGTGCGAGTACCCATGAACCAACATTCAAGATTTTTACGATATCGTTGGGAAGTAGTAATGGAAAGAGAAGGAGAAAAAGAAAGAGCAAGAAAAAGAAAAGAATTTAATGTTAATACTTGGTGTCGTAGTATAAGTGCTAAAACGAAGTATAATAACGAAAACAGAAAGATACCAACAATGGTGTAGAGTAAACTAACACAACCTCCCGAAATGTATGCAAAGTGAGTTGGATTAATTTTGAGTCTGTTGTCTGTACGATGTGTCTGTAGGGTGAGTGATCCAACGTATCGTTGGAGAGATATGCATCAACCAGCTTAGTGTAACTTTGGCCCCGTGAAGCTAAGGATGGCTTATGGACGCGAGGTTTGCGAGTGTTCGAAACAAACGAATTGAAACTGGCAAGTAATCAACAAACAACGAGAAAACGCACGGCCAATAAAACATACAATACCCACACAATCCTCTGCATGAAAAAAATGTTTTCCTTAAATTAAGCTTCGCATGTAAAAGAAAAAATGAAACATATGTGTTGTGAACAAAAGTGGGCTTTTGTTCTGCTTTGCTTCAATGAAACAATGTTAAAATGACCAATAAACGACCCAGTTCGATCATGCCCACACAATGGTTATGTATGAATTTCTTATACTTTTGGGACAAAGTTTCATATTAGCCATATATCGTTCATCAGATTCGCCGCGGAGTGTATGGTACGATCACTTTCCACTATACAACGGGCAACTTACGATTAGTTAGCTGACCAGCAGACGATGGAAGTCCTGCAGGCAGATCAGATAGTAGTGGTTGCAGTTGTGGATGGTTGATGATGGTTGTAGTAGCATTTTAGAAAAAGAAGTTTGAGATTTGTCATTGCCATTTCCATGATTGAATGGCGGCCAGGATAAGAAAGGAGCACGGTTTTTTTTGGGTTGTGTAAGTACAGATAATTTATCATTTGGACAGAGAACGATACTATAATATAAATACTACAAACATACTCAGTACTATATAGTTTTAATATAGACATACATGTATATTGTTTTTTATTGGTTCTGGTTGGTACATTCTCGTACATGAACCAATACATATATGAACATATATGTATACCATATTTGGGAGGTAACCGTTCCAATTCCAAAGTAAAGCAAAATAAATTCACAATATTGTTCAAATTAGCTTCCACTGTTGTCTGTGCGAGACACGGTGGGATATAGTTTTATCAGCTTTGGTATAATGATTCTCTGGAAAGTTTTGCTTCATTCAACAGCTTCAAGAAAGTGAATGCGAAGGTGGTTCCTTTATACTTATAACATATGCATCGTACATGTCATAGCATTGCACATATGCAAGATATAAATAAAATGCTATTTGTAATCATAAAAAGAATCAAACCCCTGACGGTCTCAAAGAAAATCAAACGATTTCATTTTGATAAAAAATATTCAACTATTACTCGACCGTAGTTTAAATCTTTTTTTACGTGAGCAAATTGAACAGGCGGCAAGGCACATTAAAAAATGTTTGACAATGTTTCATTATTTGCCTTGCATTTATGGTCTTAAATTACGATGTCGCACAGTTTGCGGTACAGTTTGATTTGAAAAATGAATGCCAACCCCGGCATTTGTGCCCCGTAGTGTGCTTATACATACAAACATATATAAGAACACTCCATATATTTTATTATGCATGTGCGAGAAAAAGTAAGCAGAGGATGGTTGGTACTTACGGTGAAGAAAGCAGTCATACTTAAAACAGCGCCGGCAGAACAATGTGTGGTAAGAGTGCAGCGTTTGTTCACGCGAAACTGATTCAGCACGGGCACCATCGATGTTTGGTGTACACTCCGGCGGTCGCTCAGGGTCCACCCGTTCCGTCAGCTCGATGTACTTATCCCTCATTTCCTCAGGAGTGCCGCGCTCCGGAAACTGGGAGCTTATAGCCTGAAAAACGATCGGTGCGGGGAACGGCTTTACATCCAACGGTTCCTTGATCAACTCATCGTCCGGGCTTGTGACTTTATCGTTCGCTGTCTTGCCTATCTCATCAGCACCCTCTCCAGGTTCGAGCTTTTTCACGGCACCTTTCGAATTGACTTTACAGTTGATGTCTTCAACCTTGACGACACAAGACACTTTGTCATTCGACGAAGATGATCTTAAACCACTTTTACCATCGCATGGACCATCTCCGTTGCGAACTTCTTTTTCCCAGTAGTTCATTAGTGCATGAACCAGCTCAATGAAAATCGAGTCATCTAGAAAGCTGCCTTCCTTGTCTCCGTGCACTTTTCCGTCGTAGTTTTTTATCAGTTCTTCTATGAACGAACCATCTTTATCGAGCACTTCGTCACCCATGTACGGAATGTTGTGCAGAACGGTTTCGTCTTCCACCATGAAATTCTGATGTGTCGGCGCCCAGGTATACATGGTCGGTATTGGTGTAACAGCGTTAATGACACGTATCGGTGCGGACTGATGGTTTCCTTCCTGATCTATAATTTCGGCCTGTTTCATACAGTTCACATGAGGCAATTGATTCATGTCGCACTGTACCCAAGCCGCATTCGTCATAAGCCAGTTGTCGTTTTCCCTCATCAGCATGTCCAGCAATTTCTGACTGCAAATACAGCGCTATTGTTTGATTCACCTAAACGCGAGAATGTGTTCCTACTCACCGGTTTCGGTTCCACGCTGATCGAACGTCGTCCACCTTTTTGTGTCGCTTGCTTTGACATATTTTCATATACTCCGCCTTTACGCGCTTCTTCCATTCCAGAGAAACCTTGTTTTTAAGCATGACGAGATCTTCTTCCCCTTTCCAAGATTTGATGCTCCTTGCCGCTTTGTTTGCTCCGGGGGGTTTTAACTTGGTTTGGGATTGCCCAAGTACGTTCAAGTACAGTCGAAAAACGGCTGCTAAAGGATTTGCTCGTCACTCAGCGGCTAGTTTTCACATAACACCAACAATTTGTATAAAACTTACTATTTTAATGAAGATTTTTCGTGACAAACCAAGCGTGGCTTGGTGTAACAACCCGCTCAGTAGCGATCTGACAACTATGCGTCAAAACGACGACCACAAAGGATGAGCATTTATACCGACCGACGCGATATACCGACCGACGCTACACCGACTCCTCGATTTAAACAATTGTTGATAAATTGATAGTATTATTATTCATTTTGATAACGTATTATTGTGAAACAATTAGGTTTATTGGATAATATTTTTATTTGATTTACATGAATTTTGATTTTACATGAACGAAGATAAACTAGTTTATAAGTACGGTTCGGTCCGCTTCTTTAAGATTAAAAAGAAACAAACCGCGTAACAGCGTCACGGTTTCCCCAGTGATTCGCTGGGCATCATATTGTTATTGAGAAGATAGAATAAAATTAAGTTGAGTTTCGTTCGTATAAATGTATAAATTAACTTCGACTTCGACTTCATCGACTTTCGTTTATTTATCGCCAGTGCTAAAGATTTATTTAAAACAATGTAGTTTGAGTTTTTGCTAGTTTCTCCGCAGCTGTATTCGGCGACTTCGTTAAGCTGGTGATCATTAGGTGATCGCACTGAAACAACTGAATGCGGGGTGGTATGCTAGTTTGAGTACTTCTTAATTGTACATCAATGAATCATATTAACTGGCCATTCTTCCGCTGACCGACGGCGTGTTTAACGTTGCTTCACGAACAGCATTCTGCGATTCATCCCAACAGCGTATACGGTTAGTATACCGTCGATTAACACTAGATTCGTCCCGTTGCCAAAGCAGAACTGAGTCCCCTTTTGGGACTCAGTCGTTATTGTAACGCTGTAGATGCTGATGATTTCATTGTTGATTTTCATTTCATTTTACATTCCAAAGACGAAAGAAATTTCATATTTAAGCTCCATTAATGCGATTTTCAAGCGCTTTTGCTGTCGGAAGAGTCTGCCTCGCCCTCAATCGTCTCAGTGTCCGAGTAATCCCGTTTTACTGGTTTTGGGGTTTCGCCAGCTCCAGTGTTATCCACACGCTTATTCGCAACTGAAATGGTTTTAAGTGACAGATTTTGTCGTACGAGAAAGTTTTGCAACCAACCGGGACTAGCGGAAAATTTGTTGATGTTTAACCTTCGAGCAATCTTCCACGCCTTTTCTTGTATCATTACACCATTCAAAGGTATGTTATTATTCCGCGCTTCTGTAACAAAAGCTGCAACAGCCGCTTCTAATTTGGGATAAGGTACGCCTCTTGCTCTATAAATGTTCGTTTTAACTCTGTTTGGTGACTTTGCTTGCAAAAGATACCGCTCCTTGTTTCTGTAAACCGCGAACACTGTTTTGTAGGGAACATCCAGTTCAGCTGAAACCGTACTTGTGCTTTTTCCCGACTCCATTTTTTCAATTATCAACATCTTTTGTCGTAGAGACAAACTACGACGATGTAATTTGGTTTTATTTGGTACAACCGTTAGTGTTTCCATACTAAAATAACTAAAATCACTTATTATTTCTACAACACCGTTTTCCAAGCAACGCCGAATCTTTTCTTTTTTTGCAATTGGTAGGTTTTTGACATCTAGTTTGACATTGGTTTTGTTTCGAACAACACACTGTTTTTTTTTCATTATCGAAAGAGAAGACTTGTTCTTATTTTTCAAATTCGAATTCGAATTAGAAATTCGAAACTCGAAATTCGAATAATTTCTTTATGTTTTGGAAATTAATCTTCAAACTTTAAATTGGTCGTTGAGTAGTTTATTGAGATGCTGGACCCACCGCGAGGCATTTGGCATATCCGCCCTGTGTTGTTATTTTTATTTCCTCTATGTACACTCAAGACATACATTCAATATGACGCTATCAAGTACGGAAAAGTTACTTGCAATACGCACTATCTGAGCCACATTGTTGAAGAGGTGAAGAATTACGAACTCCTCCCTTACAATTCAACATATCCGTTTGAAGAGATCTTGGATGTGTTGAAAACGAATGTTGATGAAAACTCAGACCATTTGCAACCAGACTGTAACGACCCTGTTCATACGGGAGCCTATGCTCCGCCATTCACCTCTGGTTGACTCCTCGAGAGCTATACCTAAGTCGATCGTATGACCAGGAACGTGCAATATAGGCATTTGCGAGATCCAAGTAGACAGATTTATATTCTTGCAGTTGGGTATATTCAAAATAGTCACGTAACCAATGAAATCACTTGTCACTTTATTTACATTTTATTTATATTGGTTAGGAATTAAAAAATATTACTTTAAGATTCACAGAACAATGCAAATTGGTTGTAGTAAATAATGCTTATATAAAAATGTGCTACACTCTACCGAGTATATCCTGGTCGCGTGCCATTGTCAGCCTGTTTCAAATGCGAATAACTTCCATCTTTTTATTAGCCTCATTTATGTTTATCTGAAGAATGGCTTAGCGGCTTAACAACTGGTACTGGTCCTACAAAGTATGTGCGTCGACATCGGCGTAACTGTTGGCAAGTAGAGAAAAAGTGAATGCTCGTCAAACTGCGACAGCCCATCGTCGTGGCATGGGTCGAGTAAAGAAATCAATATTTTGCAATGCTGTTGGTTCTCTGAAGCGGCTCTATTTGCCTCTAAACAAACGTTTGGGAGCCAAAACTAAACCTCTTGAAGCAATAGTTCGTCTTCTTACTTACATTTACCTCTCCATCCGGTCCAAATTGCGGTGCTACCATACTGAAACTTCCACCAGACGGAAGCATGTTATATGACAACACATTCGTAGGGGAACTTGTTTCCGGGAGCTAACTGGTCAGGTTTCGGACATACTGAAATTTGTTAATCGTTGAAAAAGAAGGATTGCAAAACGCGAAACGAACGTTTACTTACACCTATGACATCTGTTTCCCCAATAGCCAGTTCCATCGCAACGACACTTGTACTGTGGCATGGCCGTAACCTGTGTGCACGATCCACCGTTCATACACGGTTTCCGGCTGCAAATATCGTTCGTGCGACCCTATGGAAAAAGAAATAATGCAAATCAGCTAACGACGCAGCGCAGCTTGCCTTCGTTATGCTAGTAACGAACCTTCAGTGCATCCTGGCACTCCTTCCGTGTTGCGTAGCGGAACTCTGATATGCATCCGAACGCACAAGTGCACTGACCGTTGTCTATCCGGCACCCATGCTGGGTTTGGTCCAGATCGCAGGCCTGCGTTGGAGTGATAACTTCCACTGCTGTGAAAAGGGAACGACGAGCGCATTCGTCGTAGAAAGCGGAAACTTACAGTGGCTGCCTGCTGATAAGGGTGATAATGCTTCGTTACTTGGTCCCTGTTCACTAACGGTTCTAGCAAGCGTGTTAACAGTAGGGTTACGAGTAAAGGGTGTGTTTCAAACAACGCTATATCGCTGGCCGGATATGAATTGCGCGTAGTGTGCACTTCGCCCAAACTGTTACTCTTACTTTGCAAACATCGAATTACTACTCTCTCTCTAAAACCAAAATAACTAGATGATACTATTTGATAAGTTAGCAAAAAACTAAAGCGAATGGTTGCTGTGGGATGTTAGTAGGTCTGGCACCCAGTTTACAAACTGTAGAACGCAAACATATTTTGCTGTTTTATCACGAATGTTTCGGTTTGATTAGAGAACAGTAATAAGTGCACATTACCTAGTGCAATCACGCACAAAATAACACAAAGCAGTGGTGGGTGAGATTTCAACATCGCTTGTTGGACACACGCGTCGGGAGTTACTGTTGCCACTGACTGAGACACAAGCAAAAAAGGAGCTACTTCGAACGCTTGAGAACACAAACAGTCCGCTTCAGCGAGTATTCGTCGTCAGCGTCCTTTTACCATCCCTTAGATCGATCGAAACGAGACTGACGAAATCATACCAGAATGGAGAAGTGTTGGCCGTTACATCTGCTCCGTGGCTCTGTGAAAGTACTGTGTCGTCTGTGCATCCCTTACCAGCGCCATTGACCGTTGTACACATGAAAGTAAGAAACCTACAGCGTTCGAGATAAGCACGAACAACTGGTCTGATAAGGATTTGTTGTGGATGCTTTAGTCTGGTCTTGCGCTTCGCCTAACCCGAACGATTGGTTGTAGATTTAAGACGGAAAAGGCAACCGCACTGTGTGACAAGTGAATCGAAACATGAATGGAGTCTTTTCTTGACCTCACAAGTCAGCAATACATGCTTGCTGCTTCCGGCACACTGATTTCCTGCAACACGCTCGGGGCGTCCGGTGCAACGTCGGTGAATGCGATATTGCTTTTACTACGTGACTTGAGAAATGATTTGCCTCTACCATAGATAACGCTGTTAGTTACCGTTGAAAGATCTGTCTTAAAGATAGCTATCTTGCAAGCTTTTTAAATGAGAACGTAGTCAGATATGATTTCAGAATTTGCATAATTAGGAAATAATAAACAACATAAGAGTTGCGTTTGGAACAGCTTTTAACTTTTTGACCGAAAGAAATTGCTTACGAAAAAGTTCCTCACAGAGAAAGTACAATTTTTCTCTCCAATAGTGTTATCAAATTACCCATAAAATGCGTCGTTTCAAGAATATCTTCATTGAATGAAGATGGCAGTATATTCGAGGTGGCTGTTTAAATTTTAGTACATTCACTTGCTCAGGATACAGATAGAGTTCAGAATTGAAAAAGTTGTTTCCGTGAAGAACATAATACTAAGTATGATTGATTTGAGACATAATTTGCAATGGCAATGACGAAAGCATTCTTCCCTTCCTAAACGGCAGCAGCAGTTAGTTTGATAACATTTTGAATTCTTGATGAAGAAGCGTACCGATGTTTCTGTGAACGTAGAGTTGCCTTTTCACAGGCACATCTGTTTACGACAAATTTTATTCCACAAGCATGAAATGATATAAAGAGCATAAAATAATTAAATAGCCAATGGCAGCGAAACAATCAACTGTGCGAGCACGTTCCAGTGTGACCTCACTGTTTAACATTTTGTATTAGACTTTCTTTCATCATAAAAACTCATCACTAAGACTATAATCATTCGTTTAGTTTTATGTGTTGTTTCTTGTTTTGTTTGTTCGTTTTATTGGTTACATCAGAATTTGCGGCTGTTATACCTCGTTTGTGTTACAAGTTTTGTTTGTCTTACCATTTTTTTGTATTTTTTATAATTTTTCAGTTTTTTTTCTATTTTTTATGTAATATATATTTTATTACTTATTAACCATGATTCTCTCATGGTTTTCGTTTAACTTTAACTTATATTTTCCTATACTGGTTCCCATGTTGTCCTGGTTCGACCTTATCATTTTTCAGCACACCAACCACCAACCTGTTGTTACGCTCGAAGGTGGTTTAGAATAGTTAATGGTTGTTTGAATCCGTCGTAGATGTTGCGAATGCAAAAGCCTTCAAATTATAACATGCTACACCGCGATTGGCCAGATTGGAGTCAACGCCAGCAGACGACATCCGAGCATCTGTTTTGTCTTCTAACAACCCATCGTATAAGTCTACGATATACAAATCCGACCGGACAAAACCCCCAAGTTAAGGGAAAGAGTTTCAAAAACTCGATTTTATCTTGCCCGTTATTCGCAAGGTTACTTTCGTATGGTTCATTGTCACGAAGTGAAATGAAATATCTACTGCACGTTAGCTGAAAAAGTCTGTATTGACTAACTCAGTTGTGTCGAAGTGAAGACTGCAGAGAACGCTCCATCAAATCTACTTGATTCGAGTCGCGTCTGTTGGATATCATACTTCTTTGTTCGAGCGATCGCCATAGAGATGCAAACAAGATATCAGCTGGAATGGCGCGTGGTTTGAGCCAGTATTATGTCAAATTTGGCTAGGCATCGAAAAGCAATTTTAAATCAGATGAAGCAAATGTTCTTTGTGAAACAAACTCTGTAACAGAAAATGAAGTGGCTTTCAGCCACTTTTGCACGAATGCTTTTAGTGGAGCATCCAAAATCAATTTTTCGAATTTCGATTTGTGATCGTCGATATGTTATTGAAACAAACTTCACACATACATAAGTGAACTTTATATTGGGATTGGCTACAATGGCTATTGTATCTTTAGCATCCCAAATGCAGCAGCACGGCAAAACAGATCTGAATGAAGTAATCGTAACACAAATATTTACATCTCTATGGGGATTACTACGTTGCCGTGGTATAAGTTTAATTAATTTTTATCCATAGCTCAATATAAAAAATGGTTTTGTTGTTTATATCTTTTTTGCGTGTGGTAAATAGGTATGTAAAACCAAAGTAAGTAGTTTAATAATTTACGTACCCTCGTTTGTCGTCCGATTTATGAAACATTGTTGACATTTCTAATGGTGGTTACATCAAGACTGTTTTCATGAAGTTTTGTTTTTACAGAAACATAATAAAATTTCCAAATTAAATGTTAACGTTCGTAAAATGTTTTAGAATGCTTCTTTGTAAAACTACATGAGCATTTTCTCCAATATTAAACCACCATTTTTACGCACTGAACTAGCCAAAATTAATTTTCTAGTTTGAAATATACAAAACTTTATATGCGTGCGTAGCTAGATTTACACATTAACGCACTGTAACTGATCGTGTCTATGATCATCATTTTTTGATCCCGGTTTAATTTTTTTATTTTAAGCTTAATGCGCATTCATTAATTATTATTTATTGCATAATGTTTTTTTTATTTCGTGTGCATGTGAATATTTCACGTTTAAAGTATAATTTTAGATGTACTTCGTTTTTTTTTTAATTTCCCTCTATCTGCTTGTGTCTGCGTTTGCCTTATTCTTTCTTATATCTTCTACCTAGCCACTGTATCATGCGCATGACCTGTCTTTGCCCACATTTGTTATGTGTGCTGCTTTAACTTGACAGCTAAAATGTGTAGCATTTAGTTAGTTGGATTTTGTATTTTTATATAAGTAATGCTCTAATTAGCTGCTTAACATATGCTTTTTTAAAAGCAAAATGAAAAAAGATACTTTCCTTTGCAAAAGCCTATAATGTATTTTGCTCTTTATTAATAAAACTTATCAGTTTCTTCCTATTGATCGGTTTAAGCTATGATTTTCAAAAATGTTTCATAATATCTACTTTGCTGTACTGAAACTGTTGCTCTTTTGTTTTTGCTTCAACCATGCTTTTGTGGTGGCATTCCTATTTTCGCGTTTCTGAATTTGCATAGATCTGTTATTAATTTGTTTCGTAGACTAGATCAAGTTCATTAGAGGAAATATGCGTTGGGATACTAGTTTCTTTCGATAGCCTTAAGGTGTTATTTTGGTCAACATAAAATTGTGGGGCTTGCCTACTTTGTTACTCTATTTTACTCCAGTTTGCCGTATCTTTGCAGATTGCCGAGTAAAAATAAAAAGAAATGATAATCATTCTCAATTATTAGATTTGTCTTTTCCCACACCAGATTCCTTGTTGCTTACAATCATGTTAATGACTGTAGAAATATTTTTCCGACGTCTGAGGTATGTTCTAAATCTATTAAAATGTGCTAAAAATGAATATTAAAGCATTTCCGCAGTTCTGCCGCAATAAGAATGACTGGAACAGCGAACGAGCAACGACGCATTGTTTTTTTACATCCCTCAGGACGGACAGAGCCGCAGGCATATTCGCATATGTAAGAACATTTTTTCAACAATAAAATGAACAAAACATCGTAAGCCACTAAAATGAAAGTGCATCGCATGACGAAGGCTTGCCCAGAAAAGTAAAATTAGATGCAAAAGAAAAACTATTGTCCACATGACACAACAAATCGGAAAATTTAGAACTGATGAATGAAATTCGCATTTAAACATTCTTTTTATACGGTCGTTCGTGTGTTCTGGTAAAACTCGTGCAATATAACACGTATTTTCGTTCCCTTTTTTTTAAATTTCCTAGTTACATAAATAACTGACTAGTAACATTCATACGCTCATTTGTTCGTATAATGGCCACAACCGAGTCAATTACACAATGGGCCTTTAGCACGGCCCAAAAAGTTCAAGTTCAAAAATTAGAATGTTTCCTCCAAATTATGTTGTTTACCTTCGTTTAAAATATAAAACAGTTTCCATAAATTTTCCTAGTTTGAAAATTGCATAAAAATACGACGTATTTGTCTGCTGTGTGGAGAAGCAGCTGTGTTGCACCAGGACATCCACGATATAAAGCAACAAAATTAGTTGAGAAAACAAATCGTGGAAATCTGAAGTTTTACAGAAGTAGCACTAATAAGCGCTTTTATAGCATGGTAGCATAACATTGGTATTTTACTTTATTCCATTAATATTATGACAAATGTAAACTAAATAGTGCTTAACAAATTTTCGGCAATTGAGGAAAAAAATTCGCCACATCATGCTTTAATTTTGCATTTTCCTATGATTCACGATGTACGAAACGATATAAAACCATGTCGAACAAATGATGATATTTGAGTTCATGTTTTGTTCCCATCCAATTCCCAATTATGAATGGGTTCGTGAACATTCATTCGAACAGTGAGTTCGAACAGTTTCATGAAGCACTACTTAGTGGATGATGTCACTGTAAAAAAATATGAATCATTTTTTAAACTGACTGAATTGCTCACGGCTCTGCGTACGCCCATTTGAAATAAATTTGAAAACAAAAACGTTCAATCTGAATGAAATAATAATACAAATTTCTTCCTCAAACTTTTACATTTTTCTAGTACCAGAAATCGTGATTTGAAAATATGACATACTTGCATAAACAAAACTTGGTTGAAAGGCTGTTACTGAAAAGTTCTATTCATCAATTTAGAAAAACATTTCAATCTATAAAGTAATCTCTATTTTTTTATCTTGTTACTTGTTGATGGATATATATATATCGCTTATTTGGTTTTGTTTGTTGTTCATGTACTGCATCGTACAGTATAAAGTATAGAAAATAGTTAACTAAAGGCCTGCATAATATTTTTTTTTTTTGATTTGCACCGACACAATAGAAACAATATAACCTCTCCGTCGATTCGTGTGTCATTTCTTTGTTGTTTATACTTGAACTGAGTTATTTCTGAATGCTCAAATTTCAGATGTCTAATTTAGTGTGAATTCAACTTAATCGCACGAAAATAAAAATAATGCGTGTTCAGTTGATGCAATTTTATTATAATTGATGAACATGATTGAAGTTTCTTATTCGACGCTTTTTGCTGCAGTGAATACAAAAAAAAATCACAAAATCATTACAAATCTGTGTTCAAATAAATAAACACGAAAGAATTCGCTACTTACTCAGTACACGCGGAACTCTGATTGATGTATGGAAGCCTTTTGTACCGTCTGGTCCTTTAGGTGCACGAATGACAGTCAAGCGAGGCCTGCTCTCGTCAACAGAGTTTAATTTGATGCGAGAGATCATTCGTTCTGGTCGGGGTCCGTTTGCATCGATCAGTTTGATAACGTTACAGGCTGACGTTTTTCCATTACGCTGAAAGTAAGTGATAAAGGCAAGAGAGTTAGTGACAAAGTAACAGAAAAATGATAACACAATACTAGTAACAACGATCACCTACTTGGTTAGTAACAATAGAGAATTCCACAAAATCACCCGGATACAGATTGGCGTTGGCCTGAACTTCTGACATGTGGAAAAACAACTTCTTGCCCTCATCCACCTCGAAATCGAGAAAACCGAACTGTCCCTTAATGGAATCTACTTTGGCCTGTTTCTTCGTGCGAACCGGAGCAATCTGAGAAATAAATAATAACACTGATAAGTAGGATTGAACATTTTTTGCAACGCCAAACGACAACTTACTTCCATTGCACGGCTCAATTCATCGATTTTAAACGTAACGACGTCGTCCTTCTGAAGTAAATCACGTTTGTTTTTCAAGCTCGTTATGCCAAATTCATGAGTTGAAAGTGAATCGCCTTGTTCGCTTTTTACTTGCACTAAACCACAGTATTCCTCCTGGTCTGGGTTTATGCATCTCAACGGGCGAACCACCGAACCATTAAAATTCTCTGGCAAAACCTTCGATTGAACTATGGTTCCCTTCGGTAGAACTTTAACATTTTCCGCAGGAATACAGTTGCCTGTGTTCATGGCATTGCGCGTAGAGCGCGTATATTCTACCTCTTGACCTAACTCCAGTGTGTTACTGTTACCCACGAAGTTACTGAAATGGAAAAACACTTCCTGGTCGTGTTCTACGGTTTCAATAAATCCGAAGTTCTCCTAAAAAGCAAATTATTTCAAAAGGTTAACAGTCTCGAAGCAATTCATTCATAACGTTCGCAACAAAATCTACCTTCAAGACTGCAATGAATCCTTGGTGAATGTTTCCAGGTTTAATATTACCGTTTGTATAGTTAGACTTCAGAATGGAGTTTCCATTAGCTCTGGTACCATTCGTAAGTCCTTCCGTTGGTGATTGAGATGTTTGGTGCATCGTTATAGAAAGCTGTTGTCCCTCAGCAACTAAAGAAACTTGTTGTGACGGTTGTTGAATTTGTTGTGTATTAGATGTAATCTCCTGGATGTTTGTAGCGATGAGTTCTTTATTTCTTTTAACCTGTCAATGAGATTTTTCTTTTATTTTTTGGATCACTATGCACTAAACGAAAGGAAATCATTGGGCTCAGAACGAATCATAGTTTACCTGACAAATATTGAATCTTACTTTATCACCCACACGCGGTGGCTTATCACAATCTTTCAAGAAATACATTATAGTCTTTTTGGTTTGACCATCGCCATAGGTTATAACACCACCTTCGGTGCGTTCTTGCGATTTGATGGGGCTTTTAGGTGCCTCCCGTGACACGATGCCGTCGACATTGCTTTCGATCAGCGTCTCAAACTTCACCGTACTGGCGGGCAAATGTTTGATACGAATTGCACTCTGTCGATTGTTGGCAAAGCTTGATCCTGGATCCTGGATGACCGTAAACTCAACCTCATCATCAACACAAATTTCGCGGCTCTGCAATGAAATATGGTGGTCACCATAATTGATTTCCATATTGAGTGATTAAGCATATGCTGTAGTTGGTTACGTACCGTATCCAATACTTCGGTGAAGTGGAAAAACAATCTTACGGTTCGCTCAACACAGCGCAAAAAACCAAATCCTTCCTTCAGGGACGCCACTACACCTTGCTCTCGTTTTTCGCCGCTCACTTGGAATGTTTCGTCCAGCAATGAAATCGATGTAGCACGTTGCAACTGATCACGCCGATCAGTGGCTAGCAAAAATTGCACCCAGTCGCCGTGACGCAAGGTGTAGTCTCCTTTTTGATCTTTATCACCAAAGGACACCTCGACCTCCGAGTGATCGGCTGCACGGTAGCGTATGCGGCCCGGCAGAGGATCGTTGTTTTGCTGTCGTGCCGGATTGTTTCGGTCCAGCGGCTTCAAGACTTGGCCCTTGTAGATGGTTGAATCAACGTCCTCGAAAATGACAGATCCCGGTGCTAAGCGAGCGATATTGCAAGCAACTTCCTTTCCCTGAAATACAATCAAACAAACAAAATCAACAAGGGCTTGAGCGTTTCCCCTTAGTGCATACTCACGTTTCTAGTTTGAATAATAAATTCAACGTCGTCACCGGGACGAAGCTCAATGGTATTGTCCGTTTCGGAGAAATGAAAAAAGATTTCCTTTACAACATCCGCCCGCTCGATGAAACCGAAAGTATCTTTCATCGAGCAAACAACGCCACGGTACTTAACCGGATGGGCTGGATTTTCAAGCCGTATGTGGCAAGCTCCTAAATTTCCCCTGTAGAATAACGTTTTGTCACTTAATTATCCACGTTGAATCTGCACACGTGGGCAGCAAGCCGTAAACGCAGTACGAACCTTTGATTAGTAGCTATCTGAAAGCTAACCTTGTCTCCGGCACGTAGTGTAACATTGCCTTCGACGTCGTCTTTGGTATAGGGTAGGAAGAAACATTCGCCGCGATTTTCATAACTGATTCTCCCGGTCGTGGTGTCGCTCGAAGTAGACGTGCTGTTGCCGGACGATTCGCTTTTAAGTTCCGTTGTAACAGTCCCAGTGACGCGCTCTTCCGAGAGGACTACTTCGGGGGCAATTTTCGTGACCTGGCTAGCGATCGGTTTCCCGGTGCGTCTGTCGTACGTCATCTCGAATTCTACTGGATCGCCAATTTTTAGATGCTCAATATTACCTCCGAATTGCGAAAAGTGAAAAAACAGTCTAGCCTGTCGCTCACAGCACTGTATAAACCCGTACGAATGCTAAAAAAAAGGGAGTGAAATGTTATGACGTGTTTTTACAAAATATCCCAGCAGCCTATTGTTGATGGTTTTACTATTTTATTTTCGTATGCATACTTGATGCTTAAAGACAACTTACGAGAAGTTTTTCAATGATACCAGTTTCACGGGTTCCCTGACTGGTGTCGGCTCCGTTGCTTGGTTGGTTGTTCGAAAAAGGATTGCTTGATGTTCCTCCCATGCTGTTCGGGACACTCATAATCGCATTGGCGTTAAACACACCGATCGACCCGGACGTTCCTGCATTACCTAACACGCTCACATCTCCGCCACCGAAAACACTTTGCGCCGGAGGTTGGTTCGACTCCAAGCTGAACGTACCAATCGGTGGGAACACATTAGAAGGGTTTACCGGAGCCCTCGGGCCAGAAGGTTGGTTCGCAGGTTGACCGCTGAAGAACACATCACTACGCGGAGCACCGTATGCAACGTAATCCATGAACGATGCTGCCGGGATAAATGTACCATTAAATTGGTGTATTTTCAACTCACCGTAGAATATAGAATCGAGATTTAAATCAGATAAAGAGTAAGTTTGCAAAGATAATAATTGGAAAAGTGAGCTAACTCCGCATATTTAATAGGAATGAAACAGTAAAGGATGATGATGTTATAGTACACCAACAGGTATGGAAAAAACAGTACATAACTTTGTTGGACGGTGAACTTAAATAATAAAATTAATTGGAAATGGTCATTTATTGGAAAATATTCCAGAAGCTCGTCCGTTACTGCTAGGATCATTTCTTACCGTCAGTGGATCGGAAGGGCTTCGTTTGGCTTCCCATAACGCTCGTACAGTGTTGAGACGCTTGTTCTATCGAAAAGTGTTGACTGATTACTTTAAACGGCCAAACTTAGATAGTCACCTGTCGTAAACAAGTTCTATCCCAACTGTGTCGTAGTGTTTAACAATTGCTTCAAACGTTTTCTATGGTCCACGAAACGCGAAACGCCAACTTTTCGTGCTCGTTTTACGCCGGACAGCCGGAAGCAATACTATTGTTGATCGATTTGTGACACTCGCGATTTGATATGGTCCGGGGAATGGAACGGGTTTGCTTTCTTCTTTACAGTTCACCAATCGAGGTTTTCGGATACTAGATCAATGCACATATTAGTTCATTGGTAATGGCTCGTGTCCAGGAACGCAATGAACAGAGCAGTAACCTTTGGTTTCTTGGATAATAAAGTGTTGTTCCTGCACCGAGCGCGGTTTAGCGGCGATTAGATGAAACGGTTATGCAGGACTTTTTCTAGTGTTACACCATTCGCTTAATTGTTTTATCTCAATATCCTAGGGGAGCACTGGGGCTCTAATCTGTTCACTTTCGTTTTTTTATAGTTTTGTAGGTTTTGTTTCGTTATCGCGTAGTTTGGTTTCCGTTATATTCACAAATCAGCCTTATGAGATATCCGTGTTTCCGGTTGTAGCGCAACTTATGTTTATCGATTGTTTACTTTCTCACCTCTTGGTTCCACTAATTTACTTGTCAGTTTCAACAAATGCGAATATATCACTAAATTGTTTGCGTGGGGATAGTGTCGATAAATCATTTGTAGAATGCACGGAATATTAAACAAACTGCGGTCCGTTGTTTTGTAAACCTGACGTACAACACTCGAGCCGTTGCCGGAAGTTGAGTAATACACACACGATGCTGCCGCTTTGTAGGCAAACCCTCTTTTTAACACTCCTCCTTTCGATTGAAACTCTCTGTACACTCGGTTTTTGTTACAGGTTGTAGTTGACGGCAACTCTTACGGTTCTCCTTTGCAAACTTTGCAGCCTTGAAGTCCAGCAAGTGATCGTCTCCAGCGTCCAGATCTTCAACCCAACATAGAATTTGGGAATATGGAGTTGTCCGTCGCGTACAATCGAATTGATAACCAATAGTTATCCAACGTAATCTCGAAAAGTGGTCAATAAAATCTAACGCTGCTTCGGCTTTTTTCGTCGGCTTCGTTTCACAGAAGATAGATCACAAAAAGATGTCGCCTTTTGTTATCATTACTTTCGTGCAATGTGTGTTCATTGGGTTTTTAGGTTCAAGATGGGTTGTAGTTTACTCAAAGTGTTTCTGTTTTATTTTGTTTTAACCATTCAATGATAAGGATTGCCAAACCACGTCATAGAAGAGTAACTGGAGCTGTTTCAATATTGCGAAGCATTCAATTCACGATCACTGACCACCACTTTAACTTTTAGTGTGCTGTGTTGGTTTCAAACGGCTGGAACATGGAATTACTTGGGACACACACTTCAATTATCAGTGTTCTGGTTTTTATGGTTGCACGTTTTGATCACCAGGGCTAACAGTGTCACACAATTTCGCTGCGATTTTTGCGTGACTTTAATATTTGCACGTTGATTTTCGTAACACTATGGCGACTGACGTACCTCTTAATACCACAGTATTTCCGTTTGCTGTCGGTTTATGTCCTTGGCCAGTTTTGGCCGACGCACTCAAAATGGTGACGGCGTACGTTTGTTTTCAGTTTTTAAGCAACCCCTGTTGTATTCGGTTTACTTTAGTAAACAAATGCTTATATTTTTATAATTTTTAATTGTTATCACAGAACGGTTTTATTTGTATTTTTTTCTCTAACTGTTTTCCGTATGTCTCGCTGCTCATCACCGGAGTGCTTTAGGCAAGGCAGGCAGTCTTCTACTTTCTACATGCTCAATCTACCATTCAGAACGCACACTTTAGTTTCACGCGCGTGATGATCACTTTTACCATCTGTGCACTATCAGTTCACTCTCATTTGTTTCATATATTTTTTTACACTTCACTATCCGTATGTATAATTATTGTTGACCCAGACAAACTACCGCATCTGTTCCCGGACTGGGTCTGTAGATCCAACTAGATCAGAACGACAGGACTAAGAATGTGGCAGAACTTGGTTCCGTCACTAGAACTTCCTTACATAGCACAATACAAATCAGTCTTGAGTGAAAATGTTGTTATTATTCACTTACCACTTTTGAACTAAAGCCGGCGTATGCATTAAACGAAAGATTTGTATTTCCAAACTGGTTCCGTATGCTATTGTGCGTTTTTCACCAAGACACGTTTTGTGAGCCTTTTTGTAAACTTGTATCTTATTGTAAAATAATCCACGCACGTCGAAAATATTGCTGTTTTCCGCCTTAATCACTGACTGACATGGTTCGAACTAAATCTGCCATTTCATCGTACCAGCCAAACAACCCAATTGTCTTTAACGGGGAGACTGTTTCTATTCACGGCTGAGGTTGAGTTTTGATCATGTTGAGCTTTTTGTAGTTGGCGAGAAATCAATCTGGATTCGAGGGTTAATCAATGAATTTGATTTGTACTTCGAATTTGTATTATCCGTTGGTTTTTGTGACTCAGCTACGATTGGATACGAAGTACTGTTTTTTACGCTTCACCAAAAAAATCGTGGTACACAATGCACTACCATGTTGCGAAGTTTACCGGCGAAAACACTCTAGCATACACGGGAGTGAGTAAACATACCCAAATCGACGCCTGCTTGTGGTTGGCGAAAAACGATTCTGGTTTTCGTTCTTAAAACAGTGCTGCGGCGTATGAAATTTGCAAACGAAAATACCGGTCGTTGGTGTGCGGTTCTTCTGTAAACAGCTTAAACGTGACGTTTGGTTGATCAGACCGAAACACCGAATTTGGGATAACTACTACAGTGTTAGAAGGTATGTTTCGGGTGACATCTGGATTCGATTGCG
Source organism: Anopheles cruzii (assembly GCF_943734635.1). Taxonomy (NCBI): domain Eukaryota; kingdom Metazoa; phylum Arthropoda; class Insecta; order Diptera; family Culicidae; genus Anopheles; species Anopheles cruzii. Next base: position 30,416,651 of record NC_069144.1, on the reverse strand, counting down.
AGTTATGGGCTGTCCGTCGCTTTTGTAGTGCGCCCAAAAGTGGACCCTTTTGGTTTGAGGAAAAAGTATCGATTTCGTTGGTGTTACTGCTGTTGCTGTTGTAGTTCAGAATAGGCTTATTGTGTCTGCCGGTTGGTCACCTTCCTGACGCCTAGAGGATGCTGCAATATCCTCAAACGGGTTGAAATCTGCTTGAAGCGTATGTTCACATTCCAGCATAAGATGACGGTATTTGGCTAAAACGTTTTCTTGTTCCTGTTTACACTATTTTTCTTGTTGCTTTATGTTCGTGCGACAATTGCTGCTGGGCCAATTCCGTCTGGCGATCTTTAGCAGGTGTCACGCAAATAACTATTCCAACCGTCAGACTAGTCAACGATCGCCACGCTGCCAGAGGCGCATCCAAAGTGTTGTCCTTCGTTCAACCTCTCCTTGCTTCGTTGGTGCTATGCCTGGCGTAAGGAACCGAAATGTCGTAAATGCGTGCTAAGTTGTTCTTTGTGTATTTGTGTTGTTCGTTTGTTGTTTTGGTGCTCGTCGCTAGGATGATGTCGAAACTATTCGATTGCGATCGTACATCGATCACAGCTGCTTCTTATTTACTTGCCGTTCTGTGCGTGTTGCCTGGACAAGCTCTCGCTCAATATGGTGCTACTCAACTTTGCGTCTTTTGATTTCAGCGTCGGTTTCAACTTTTCTGCTTTTGAACGTTTGGGAGACGATTGATTTGATTTCTTTTATAACTTGTTTCGACGAAAAAAAGGAGATCACAATTTTTTACGGTTCATAAGGCCGTGGGCTTGTTAAACCCGCGAGATGGATTTTCCTCATTTGCATCTAATGTCGCCGTCACTGGCTTTCGTGTTTTTCTCCTCAGTAGTAACAGTGACTACAATTGCTCCTCCATCGTTGCGCTGACCAACGCTGATTCGTTGTGGGGTAGGTAGAAGATTGACCACCTCTGCTGCACCGTAAATCGCTCGTTTTGCTTGCCTTGGTAAATACGCTTTTTATTTGGTAGAAAATCTTGGGAGTATTTTCCGAGTTGCAGATGTGTACAGAAACAATTATTGATGAGATGTGTTTGATTCTTTTTAGCTTTTTGTTGGTTTTGTAAATGATGGTAGATGTAGATTCTTTATACGGCTTTTAGACTAAATTAGCGGTTTAGTTACACAAGCTGTGAAAAAAGGAAAACACAAAAAACACAACGTTAAGGCCATCCATTCTGAGCACTGGAATTTTCGCTCAGCCCTCAATGTTTCACTGAATATTCTAGAGATATAGTAGTATGAAAAGGAAACGGGACGGAAAAAATACTCTTCTGAAAAGCTTTGTCAAACAGCCGATTTCTCCATATTTAGCTTTTTCCCCAATCGTCTTCCCGTAAAACGAATGCCCTATCCCTTTTACACTGCACAGTCTTTAGCTCCCTATCATTCTCGCACATTGCCCGTCGCCACTGCGTACTTTTGGTCCATCACGGTTACAGGCCCAGAGGAAAGGGTTAACTCATCCAACATTTCGGAGCTGATGGCGACGGCAAACTTGGGTGCACGTTTCAATCGACCAGATTCTCGTGGACCCGCGTAAAAGCCACTATCTAACTATTGTATCCGAACAAGCAAACTCCTAGCAACGTTTGGCACGTTTTTTGTTCAATTGAGATTGTGCATAACTAAAAGTATTTCTAAAATGAAAAATCTTACCACGACCAAGCACACACACTAACGACACAGTCAGCCATGTCTCATTTTTCCGTTGACGTTGACAGCACGGCTGTCACATAGCAGGTTATAGCAGATTCATAGTCATTTATAGCAGATTTTTATAGTGAACTTTGTGTCAATTTAAATTCATCGCCACATTTAGTTCTAATTTTTGCACGAGAAAGTTTTCTGGTAATCCACGTGTTATTCACTTTCCCAGTGCTTTTGGAAAATAGATATAACATTTGTGGCATGCGAGAACGTTGATTATCCACTGCTCATGCACGTTGATAACTGAAATTGTACCTAAGGTTTACGTACGATATTGATGAGGTCGGTTTCGATCTTGAAACCGTTTTTATTTGGCAAGATTTATTACATAGTGACGCACTAATCTGATACAAATCTCTTCCCAACAAGATTTGAACCGTGATAAATAAATACCTTCTCTATTCGGTTATTACAATACTACTTTTCCAGGCGCCTCCAGTGAAATACCGGTTATGGAATGGTACAATCAATTGCACTTACTTATATTATTTTGTTGGCAGGAACAAGGAACAATGGAATATAAGAGCGTGGTTTTCTTATCGTTGAAGCATTCACTAAGCAACACGTTGTTTATGTTTTTGTCGTAGTTTTATTATTTTAGAATTTTACTCGTTACTGCAAAGAATCACATGATCTTTACATTCTTAAGCACAATATTTTTTTCCACCACTTAATTTATCGTAACTTTATTTACTATTATTGTTATCATTTCAACATCTGCTACATCTCATTAACTACCTTCGGGTTTTCCACAGAAATCCTTTACAATCGTCTCGTTATCCACACTTTACCGAAAAGAACACAATCGAACCGAAATATAGAGTTGTCGTTGATTATCAACGATTGACACAACTATTGTTTAGAAATTATTCGGAAAAGTAGATAGGAATGGTCATCAGTTGATTCACAAAAAGTCGCTTCGACTATTACTATTTAAAATCATGCAAAAACATGTTTGACCTGTTACGTGTACATTGCATTTTTCATGATGGTACATCGAAAGAATCTCTGTTTATCTTAGGTAGTAAAATATAATGAACCTTTTTGTTTGAACATTTCTCCTAGCTAAATACAATGAAAGTTTTAAAGCTTTGTACTAATAAAATGGAAGTTTTGCAAACATTTTGTTTCCGAAAACTATGATGAACCCGGACGACTCGGAATGGTAAAGACACCGGAAACTATTATAAGATCGTAAGTATGAAGTCCTTCGTTTTGTTTACCTTTTGTTACATCAGTTCATTAAATTTCCACGCTCATTCATGTAGATGGTTACATCGAAGTCGTGAAGAGCTTCCGCATCGTCTGTCGGTGGCTGCTGGCCGCCAAGAAGCGATTCCGCGTCCTCATCATAGCACCGCATAGGATAAACTATACCATCACCCATGCTGGAATAGATATTTGTAAACGGTTTTCAGTAACTCGTTTATCATAATGTCAATTGTAATACAAAATAGTAAGGGAGTTGCCCGAGTTTCATGACCCATGAACAATGTATTCAATTTTTTTTAATCCACCGACATGCTTCGACTACATTCTTCTGGTGTGTATCTGGTGTGTTCATGTGATTACCGGGTTTGAAATGGCCAATGTGAGTAAGAGATTACTGACTTTTAAATGATGATGTAATGATATAATTCAATGACGCCTTCAATGACGTGTAAAAGACTAATAATTGAGAATAGTTTTTCCGAATATGATAATGAAAATAAAATTTTCATTGCCATTACCTTAAAATGTTAAATAACTTTAAGTATATTTTTCAGAGCAAGCAGTGTCCATATTTATGCACAAAATACAAACGCACTTTTAAACATTTGCCGCTTCAAGCGTGAAGAACGAATTCGAATAAAAGGTACAAAAAAGACGATCAAACAATGAAGCTAGTTTCATTTTATTCCTATATCCGGATAAATATCTTACAAATTTAATACTCTAGCAATACGAAACAGTTTACCGTGTTCAACTTATTTTCTTATTTTGTTTTCTACGTTCGGAATTCAAACTACCTAGCTAAACTTAAAACTTTTCTTCTTTATGAAATTGGTGATAAATGTATGTTAGAAGAGGATTTCACAATGTTGGGTAAATTTTCTAAAACATAAATATTAATCTATTATGAAAATCGACCAAATCTCGATAGGATAGTAAGGAAATAATACGACGTAACCTTAACTTATATCCTGCTATGCCGTTAAACTTTAAACTGAATGTCGTTCAAATACAATCAATCAGGTGAAAACGCTGTCGTTGATGGTATGAATATCTACGGAGACATACGAAATCTACAAAAGAGTCTTAAACACGTTACTACAATTAAAACTACCGCTAGTGAAGATGATGGAAGCTGTCTTTTGTTTCTTGGCGTGGAAGGTCCCCGTTTGCTGGGAGAGCTGACGCAATGCAAGAATCAACTTTTTTTTCACTCATTTGCTGCTGTTGAAGAAGCTGGCGGAACTCAACGCCGTCCGTTGCTTTCGTTTCGTTGACGTGCTCTACAACAACGGTTTGGTCGATTGGAGGATTCATCGTCGCAACGGCAGCGTTTTCAACCGTGCCGTTACAATAATGCTGATTACCAGTGGCAAGAGGGGCCACTGGCAACACAACCTCATGCGACGAGATCGATGATAAATGGTGAGACCGGGTGCGAAACAACATCCCATCCCCAAGGCTACAAATGAACAAAAATGGGAGAGAGAAAGAGAGAGGCAGACATAGAAAAGAAAGAGAGAGAGAGAGAGAGAGATTCGGTCAGGTATTTTTATCTATACTTTGTTACGGATCGCAAGATAACAGGATGATCGAGGACGAAACTAAAAATCTGAGTTTGACATTGCCCACAAGAAACGGAAGGTTTCAATTAAACCTCAAGGAGAATATTTTGGATGTACTGTAAACTACGCGTTGAACACATCATGCTTGAAATATTATTACTCTAAACAACACAACTCATAATCAAGTCAGTTCTACGATATGACATGATAAATATTGATAGTAAATGTGGGTAAACAGAAAACAGCAAAAACGTAGCCAGAGTTGAGCAAATCTTCAAACATCTGAAACTGAATTGTTTAAATGTGAATGTGCATGCATTTTTTTAAATAAAGGTGGAAAACTTTAAGCCCGAACATAAATCGCAGCTCAAATGGTCTTGTGGTAGCTGGCAATCCAAAACTGCTTTTAGAGCTGATGAACCAACTATATGAAAAGGAAACTAATGTTTTAATGTTCCGCTCAATGTTTAGCATCAATATGTCTTAAAAGCTTGAAACCTCAATTCACGCATTAGCGATATCACCTTTTTAAGGAGCACAATGCTTTCAAAAACATTTCAATGATCATATTTTGTGCATAGATAAGAACGCAGTTTATAGAATAATCAAGCGACATTTCAGCTTCATATTTCTATCCTTTTTTAACCATATTTCTAAGCTTTTCTAACAATGACGCCAATTTTTTGTACTTGTTTATCTTCGCATTCGATATTTGATGACTCACGCCAATTTATAGCCCCCGATGATGTAGGACATGATCATACTCGAGATTACCAACTCACCTAGTATACACCGGAACAAACCAAAGCCGTTGGTCATCACCGAAGACTTCTTGAAAGTTGCTCAGTTTCCCCAAACTAAATCCATGCTTATCGGGGCCACCGTAACGAAAAATGGGCGTTCGGAATGATTCTACAAAAATATCTAATTAAATATCTGATCTTGTGAACAAGCTGAAATCTAGTACTACCTAGTGTGGTCCGGTTCAGCAGCACCAAATAGCAATGATAGCCGAAGAGACTCACTAAACTGATTGCGAACATCACTGAGACGAAAAACAGAAACAATATGTGGAATCGCCCGTCGATTTTTCCCTGCAATTGATGGAATGAAGGTTCAGTGTAGCGATTCCATAGATTCTTATGTTGACAAGTCATACCGTCCAGATTAGTTCCATATAGGCCACGGTTGTGAAGGTGATATACAAACAATAGAGCAGTGCGTATCCCAAGAATAAGATGAAGAATTTATAATTGGTAAAATTTATACAGTTGTTCACCCACGGGCAGTGATGGTCCAGCTTGAGCACACACACACCACACACGCTACAATGGTGGGCTCTGTCCGGTTTTATCAGTCGGCATTTTTCGCAAAAACGCACCGAAGCGTTCAGCGTTCTCGTGACTACCGGAAGTTCCTTAGCAAACGTTTCAAGTATCTGCTTTTGCTCGTCTTCGTTCGTTGCACGTATAAGTCGATCAAGTTCTACCCGTGGTACCTTAAACTTTAAACACAACGCAAAACAAATAGAGCGATGATTGTTATCTTATCAATTTCAAAGTTGCAAAGGGTCGGGTACAACGCCCCTAGATGTGTGTAAACTGCATGGGTGAATCTAACAAAATTCTGTTTTAATTCCGATTCCGGACTCAGTACGATACTTACTCGTGAAGGTACGCGGCCAATGTCGGTAAAAACCGTTTTATAGTAAGACCATAAGAACATCACCAGCACAATATGATAGAAGAGGAGAAAAAGAATTCGCTGGACAATACTAGTGACTGTAACTGTAAAAAAGAAAAAGGAACAATTAAATCGTTACCAAAAGAAACAACGAAAGTGACTCGTGACTCACAGAAAGATAGTTGTATCACAAACGCATAGTAAGACCATAGTATGACGGAAACAATGAACACCACAGGAAACCATTTCATTGTACGCACGCAGCAGGCACAGCGATTGTTGCGTTGTTCATCGAACGTCCTATGGTAGTCATAGTTGGTGCCAAGTACGGACATTTTACATACGAAACGCGTGTGCGAGAGGGCTCTGTGGAGCTTGCACTGGAGCTTCACAATTTTCTTCGAGTTCGTCACACCGTGCCGGTAGAGAGAGGATGCATCTAATACTTCTTCGAAATCGGGCGTGTGTACCGGTGCCGGTGTATAAGCAATACAATCTCCTAACAAGAAACAAAATCAAAAACATTCAAGTATTAAGCGTTTGGCAATCTATTGGCACCCACAGACCTTACCTGATCGTGAATATTTTGCAACTTGTCCGTGATCCGTGAACTCTGTTTCTCTGTTTCGTTTCTTTTTTTATGTTTTGTGTAGCAATTGACAGCTGTCAAACGGTATTGTCAAAACAGATACAGGGTGCCTCTGTTGAAATGGCACAAAGTGACCCATTTTGGGTCAAATAAATGTTCCAATAGGTTTTTGTTTTTTAAATCGTTTCACACTGATATTGAAAAAGTGAACCAACAAAGATGTTTAACAAGTTGGTCAGTTAAGTTAAACATGGCGACTAAACCACTAGACATCAGAGAATTATTCAAACTATGTTTCCACAATTTGACTAATCGTTACTTTAAAAAACACTGTCATTTTGTCATTTTCATGACACGCAGTTCTCCTTAGTGGAATTTGGAACAACAAGCAACGTTCAAAAGAGATGCTAATGATGAACAGTCGATCAATGGAATTAATTTCTACACATCCGTGAGAACATCGGAAAATCGGAAAATCGAAAAAAATACGCGTGTATCAGGTGAGCGGCGGTGGGATGAGAGAGAGGAGTCAGAGCGAAACAGTATAGAATACTTGAGAGAGAGAAGCCTAGGAAAGTTCTCACGAGAGTGGAGCGCAAAATGTGAAAACCATGGTCACAGGAATCGAACTGAACTTGCGCTTTGCTCAAACTCGACTTTGCTTTGCTTTGAAGTGGAGTGAAAGCTGTTAGCTCGTTTCACTCGTTTCCATCTTGTGAAGGTTGTTTTATTTTTTATTTCCACCGTGCACTGTGCTTTCCGGCATTAAGCCTAGATTGCTTCGTCTAGTGCACTTTTCTGCAGGATACCAGTGAAAAATTGCCTGAAAACGATCAAAGGTGATTTTCTGCCAGGCCAACGTGACGCAAAGTTGACGGATCGGTTTGTTCTCCGAAGGTACCGTTCGTTCAAGCACCCTGTTGAGAAGAAGAAATAAGTCAAATTGTGATGTAAGTGCATTTTTCATCGGCTGGGAAACGCAAAGGCGCCGCGTGTTTTGTAAGTGTGTAGGCCGAAACAGAACCTCGCTTTGGGTCAGTTCACTGGCTATCGAAAAATACGTAGCTGATTTTTCGTACTTGGAAGCAGACAGTCGAGAGAATTCATGGGCCGCCCGAGAGAAGCTGCTGCGATGGGTGTATCTTTGAGCGTGTGACAGAAAGAGCACTGAAATACTGTCGCGACCGGGAGTCGAAAAGAGAGAGATTGTGTGACGTATAAAAAACGCAGCGAAGAACGTAGAGACTGCGATTTTCATGCCCTGAGCAGCGTCAGGTTTTGCAACGGGAGCGCTTGGGGCACAATTTGCTCTTCTGCGAAAGGTGAGCGTTCGGCAGTGCACTTGTGTGCCGGAGAGTGGTTGTGTGTGTGTGTGTGTGTGTGTTGTATGTATGTGTGTATGTAAATGCACTGCTGTTAGCTGTGGAGTTTTGTTAGGGCCTTGAAACACTGGGGTGGATGCTTGGCTGAATCTCCTATCTCTATTCGACGCCGGACCCAATTGTGCAACCTGCGCTGGAACGCCGATTTACTAGCCTTCGGCCGGACGGCAGCAGCAGTGTGCAAGTTTTTCTTTGGAGGCAGCAAACGCGTATTGATCCTGAAAATTGCAATACATAGCACAGAGCGAAGCAAATGAAAGTGGAGAAAATGTGAAATAATGTTTTGCGGTTTTCATCACAGGAGGTACACACTATCAGTGCTCTAGGTTAGCCCCATATCCGCGATTCACCGGTGACAACCGAAAGCGCACACGCAGTGAGTGCTGAGCTTACCTCTAACAAGTGTTTGGTGTGGGCTCCAAATTATTAGAATTTCTATTGAACAACAGTGAGTTTATCGACGAGTAGTGGATCGAAAATCGAAACAAATAGCAACACATATAGTGCGCCCAGTGCATACAAGCAAAGAGGTAAATTGAAAAACACTAGACTATTGCTCTACATTGTTTAAAAATATCTTCAACCCATAGCATTTCATGCGAAGTTACGCAAACATGGCACAAGAGTTATATTTTTAATGTCCTTCTGTATGATATGAGTGGGCTATAGAACGTCGCGCTTTTCGAGATACGCGGCCCTTTACGAACTGAGAGCGTTTTTGGTGGACTAGCACAGAGCATAACGGAACTTTGCTCTGTGTGGCAAACAGTATTTTTGAGCAAAGAGAGAATTGTTTCGTACTAACATGGGAGCGAGAGAACCGTCCATAAGGATTATAGAATAAACTTTTCAATGATCCTATGCTAGTAGATGTGACGGAGCCCCTGTGCGCCTGCCAGCTCAAAAGGAACAGGATACGTACATACGATCCCCTTGGGAATCCGTTTCTGAGGGCACTATGGTATCAGGAGAATCCAAACAAATCTTAGCCACTTTCTTCAATCTGAACAAATGGTCTGTAAAATTGACAGGCATGTTGATATTTATTGAATGGTGCTCTGAAGCTGATGAAACCGTGATAAAATTTAACATGTAATTAACATGCAATTAATAGATATGCACGTGTTTTCTTCGTTTAATGTACGTTCACCATCAATCTGATTAATGCTTATTAACGCATTTCTGTCTCGAAACGTGTCACATTGCAAGGTAAGGAATACGTAATTAGCATGTCAAATTGTTATTGAAACAGTTGGTTTCGAGTCCATTCCAGCCTGGAATTCAATTCATTGAGTGCCAGCTTGCTATTGAAGTTCTGTTGGCCATATTTAAAACATATATGAAGTTATTGGAGCTACGTTGAAGGTTGCATTGTTTTTTTTTAATTGAATACAATAATTTTCTCGATTCAAAGTCCTTCGTTTTGAATTAGTTAATTAGCAAGAGGCGCACATTAAACAAATATTGTGTTTAGGTTTGCCAAAATAGAAATCCTGAGAAGGAAAATGACCTCAACAGTTCTGATTCGAAATCCTGAGCAAAAGATGCAAAATGGGCCCGTTTCGGCAACCGCAACCGTTTGGTGCAAACAGCTTAGGTTGATCCAATACGAATTATTGGAGAAACACCAGATGGCCAACGCAGCACCTCCAGTCCAGGCCAGGCCAGGCAAGGCCAAGTCTATACACAACGTTTACTATACCGTTTACGCACTGAACAAACGTTGCGAACGTCAATTAACAAGATTGGACCGTACTATATGAAGTAAACGTCTGTGGTACACGACACCAAAAATTGCTCCTGCACCATGGGAAGTACGGTCACAGTTCCGACTCCATAAACCAATTTTTGAAGCGAGTTAGATGCAATCCATTCACCATTGTCGTGCAGTCCATTGACTTGCCAATTAAATTATTTTTGATAATAAAATAGTCCAATCCAAGATAATAAAAAAAACAGTGATGGAAATCTAGTTGAGCACCATTTATTTTGATCGCTTATCACGTTTTTGTGTTTGTGCTAATAGGCTTTACTTCGCTTTACTTTCAGATTCTTTCTACAAAATTATGTCGAGTCAAAAGCATCGCGTACAGGTACCCGACAAGCTAAGAGATGTGCTGTTGGAGTTTTCGATAGCCTACCTTCTCGAGCAGCCTGGAGATGTCATCGACTACGCGGTGGCGTTTTTTACTAAAATGCAGGAAGACCGCAGAACAATGATGCATGCATCGGCCGAGCCAACTTCACCGGACGAAAGCATTTTGTCGCACGATGAAGGTTAGTCTGATTTGTAAATCATGCGTCGTTGGTGCGCCTCGCTCCAGCTAATATATTTATTTGTCTCTCGTGTTTCGTATTTTGAGCAATTCCTGTTATGCACAACGGGCTATGCTCAAGAAATTCTCAGCGTTTCCGAAATAATATGTTGTACTTGTGTAAAGTATTGATCTTGGAGAGTCGACCTTCAAGCATAAGGTACGCTAGAGGTAGTCGAATCACTGCGGCAGCCAAAAGGCCTCGCGTAAGGTGATAAACGACGGGTGTTACAGGTCTAGAGGTTAGAGAAAAAATAACCTTTGCCTTTGCTCATCGTAGCTGCATTGTTATAATATCCCCGCAGTGACAAAATACAGGGTTTTCGCTATTAATCCAAGGCTTTAGACATGAAACAAATTTTACCTACTTTTTTAAACCGTTCGATGGTAAATCGATTGCCAGTTTATACGCAACCGTATGCACAACCAGTCGAACATACTAAATTGCGCGAATGTTGGATCCTTTGCAGAAGTGGCGGTTGCGACATTTCTCGAGGTTCTACTTTGACATTTTACTTACCTTACCTGTTTACCTGATTCAAAATAGTTCCTGGTAAATGAGCTTTTAGCCCACGACTGAACAGTCGCTACAAGCATTCGATTTGAACTCAAGTTTAATTCTAATGTACTGCATTTTTTATGTACAGGCATCCATTTCGTAGATCGAAAACCCCTCGTGCTGTGTGGCTCGTTGTTCCGTCTTGTTGAAACCACACATCTTCAACTAAGTCCATATCTTCAATTGCAAAAAAAAATGTGTTATCATTTGGCGGTTTCGCTCTGAGTTGACGGTAGTGGTCATCCCTTCGTGGTTTTCGGAAAAATAGGGTCCTATGACGCCGCAAACCCATAATGTTCACCATACTGTCACTTTTTGTGGATGTCTCTCGGCCTCTCTTCAATCGATAAAAGGTTTTCAGTGCCCCAGATGCGGTATTTTTGCTTGTTTACGTAGCCGTAAAGTAAAACAAGTGAATCTTTTCGCTGAAGCAAATTTTGTTGGAAAAATGAGCGTTTTCGCATGTCCACTTTTATAATAATTTTTAATAATTTTAACCCGTTGTTCTGTTGTAAAGCGATTCATTTTCTAAAATGGTAGACATTCAATTAAAAGTTTGGCAGTACGAAATGGATGAATGGAATGGAATGGATGGATGGAATGGTATAAAAAATAAACTTCTACATAAAATTGTCCATAAGTTCATAAGTTGTCATTAGTTTGTTCTGTTGCTCTGAGAAATTTGATACAAAATACATTTGTTGTTAAACACCGTTAGTCTATAAAACTGCCAATAAACCCTGCCTGTTGTAGTTGATATTCTTGGTTAGTACGTGCAATGGTGTAAATGATAAAAATGTAAAACGATTGCTTGAACAGCCAAAAATGTGACCAAATTTAAATGAACATTCAAACGCCTGTCCAAACAGTGTCTATTTCGAGTTTTTCGTCATACTTTCACAAATACAGTGAAGTCACAAATAATTGTCGTGAGATAGTGCCAGTCAGTCAGTAACACCTGCTTGTTCTAGTGTCTCGTTTGTTCATTGGCAAACTTGAATGAGAGTGTTTGTTATTGGTTCATTAGAAGATGCTATTCTCTGCTCTGGCTCTGGCATTCATAAGTAAGCTTGTGTTGTGGTTGTGGCATAAACAAGTGTGAACTGTTTGTGAAACACAAGTATTATTTGCTCAGCAGTAGATGGATAATTGTTGCATGTTTACTTTGTGACAACAACTAAAACCCTTTTATTAAGATAAGATAAGATACGGCACACGTATTAGATAATCTAATTGGCAGAAGAATATGTTCATTGGTTGTGTTTTGTTGAATTTGTTACAAAGGCACAATAAATTATTGTTTGTTCGATTGTTTTTTACACCATTTGCAAAATAAGGTGTGCAGCAAACTACCTATTGTTCAGCTTCATGGCTCGTTTGGGCATCTGAGCAGCAATTTGGTGGCAAACTGAGTGACTGGGCAAAAAAAATTAATTTTCTGTTTTTTTGCTAAACAATAAATGAATAATAAATGCTTAGAAGTGAACACAATTTATAGATCAAATAGATTAAAATAAAAAGATCAAAAGAAACCCAAAACGTTCCAAAAATTTGAAGAAGTTTTCTATTTAAAATTGTTTATTCCAATAACGAAACTAACCGTTTAGGGGAGTTTTTTTCTATTTCGTTCTGAAATGTTTTGGTTCAAAGAACTAACTTTATGTGTCGGTCGATGGCTGCTTATAAAAATAAAAGCTGTTATTTTGCAATGAAGTGAGTGACGTGCAAGTTAGATACAGTGGTCCAATCAATATTTCAAGCCCAAATTATCAACTACGTGGAAGTTTGGAGTAAAAAACTGATTATTCAAAAAGGCTCGATATTTGGGTGTTGGATGGATTAAGACAAATAAAATGCAAAACACCCACTCAAACACAGTGCTCCAAAATGTTTCAAACCTTCGAAAACGTAACGCCCCGTTTGGGCCATCAAACCTTCATCTGTAGCGTGTCAGGAGGATGTTCTTTTTTTTCTTCAGAATGCATTTATGTGAGAAACGTAAACAAGTTTTAAGTGCTTCCAATGTCGAAACCAGAGCGTACACGATGGCCATTGAATCCGTTGTTTGCGCACAATTGCTCTATTACGCTAAAATATTCAATTAGGGATAAATAAACATAATCAATGGCAATCAATCAATACCTAGTCTAAACTAGGCAGAATTGAAGCGCGCCAACCCTAGCCGATCTGTTCGCCTTTGATTACGGAGCGCCAATGTGTCTTAGTCCGCAAACGTGAGGGATACGGCCCCGAAAGGCGAGAGTCCGAGAACCAATCGTGGCCGGGATGATTGCGAAATATTTAGCGAGTCTTCATACCTTCTCTGCTGCTCGGGTAATAATAAAACAAACATGGCATTGCAAGTTGAAAGTATAAATTACGGTCGATCAATGATAGCGTCAAGTTTTTATCATCACCAAATGTATTTTAAAGATGCGTTGTTTAGGTGTATAAATAGCAGCGATCGCCCATCGGCAGAAATACAGTACGGCGGGAAAAATATACTCAGGCTGCGCTGTTGTGATTCCGGCGAATGTGTTTCTCGCAAAGGTGTGCATTATAAGGGAAGGGAGCAGTTCAGTAGTAACATCTGGTTTTCGATTGATGAGAGGTGGAACAAATCTTTTCGCTGCTTACAGACCACCCTATATTACGTCAGCAGCACGATATGTAGAAGAACACTTCACAGGATGTTTCGGCCATGGATTTTATTTTAAAGAAGGATTGAGAATCTCGAGGTTTTGTACCTGTGCGGTTGAGCCTGGGATTAATTGTTTAATATTGACCCACTGTAGTTGATACTGAAGGTAGTATAAGGTGTGCAGCGTTTGTGGCTGTTAGTCAGTCAGTTGGGTCAGGGGTCACTAGTTCTGCATTCCCGGCTTACCTAAGATTGCAGGCAAGTGCAATGAAAATAATAATTGACTACTTTGCGCACTATTCCAGTGCATACAACTGTCTAAATTGTCGCTTCCACATTCATCACACGGTACACGTTACAACCTATGCACCGGAACGGACTACAAATTATCTACCGTAAGGATGGAGGAACACGATGGTGCGTTGCTGTATTTTAGGCTTGTATGTTGAGCAGTTTTTTTTCCTATTTTGGTCGCGTTTCAACTGCATCACTTTCGCAGGGTCTTTTGCAAGGTGACACCAGTTGCGTAATAAGCATTACCCCAGCAGCATTCTTAGAAGCTCTCTTGGTTTGCAAACCATTTCATGGCACTTTGTTCATTGGCATTCGAATGGCAAGCGATTGCGTAAGAGATTTCTGGGTTATGGACTACATTTTAAAGCAATATGCAAACGTTGTGCACTATTTTGTAGGCTATTGAAGTATGTGGGACATGTTTTGCGTATTTCACGGTAATTACGTTCCTCAAAGTTGTATAATTTACGAAAAAATCAAACACTGAATTGAGAAAAACGTGAAAAGAGCTAGCAGATTGTGGTTCACAGTAGAAGCACGACAAGCTAAGGAGAACGTAGACGCCACTTGTCAGTGTATAATCGGTCAGTCGCTGACGTTGTAGGTGCTCTACATAGTTTCTCCTTGTAAGAGTACCTATCCGGTCAATCGGCATGAAAGATTTACATCCCGAAACATTCATCGTTGACTGTTTAAAAAAATGGAACCGAAAAAAGCGTTCTTTTGATCTTTCCAGTACGTACAATCCCTTCCCGCAGAATCGGTTGATACATGCATAATCGCCTATTAGAAGTATTCCCGGGGTCGAGGATATGCCTCATAACCAATTAGCAGACGTGACTGAGCGTTAAATCGACGCGAATGTTTGGAAGGCAGTTTACGGAATTTGACATAAAAGGGGTTGCTTAGGAAGCTCTCCGGATCCGGAAGTAAAAAAAAATGTGCAAAAATATCGTTGACTATCTACGAGCGAAATGTAGTTAGTGGCGTCCCAATCAGAGATGGTGGGTTTTGAGTTTCACGTTGTGGTTGCAACCATACAAATGTTTTTTTTTGTCATCACCAAAACGCCACAACTCGAAATTGCTGGGAGCCGGCCGGAGCCTTTCAGATGGGGCATCTTGCTGTACTATAATCACTAACTTGATAACCATGTGGGAATGGTTGTGACTTTTTGTGTGTGTTTTGTTGTTGTAGTTTCGCTTTGAAAGCGAAGGGTTTCGCATACTCGAACGGTATCAGAGAGATATGATACTTGATAATGATTTAACAACATGTGAACACTGATATAGCCAATTTTCGTCTGAACGGACCGCGTTTTTGTGGTACGATAACACAGTAACAGTGGCAAAGTGTGCAGATAACGAGTTTTGGCGATAAAAAAAAACCAGTGAAAATTACACATGTTTATGAAGCTTTACATTTACAACATGATTTGATAGCAGTGAACAACACAACCAGCGGTCAGCGATCTTATTCGTTCGACTTTTCTGAGTGCAGCAAGTAATTTGATTTTAGCATTGTAAGGGTACGAATTGACGCATTTCGCATGGACCCAGACTGATCGATGCATCGATAGACAGACGAATATTTAACGACGAATATTTTAGACGAGAAAATTGGAGTCGCCTTAATATCGAGTTTAATTATTTACACTCATAACTATTGTACGTGGCCGTAATGTAATCGTTGTACAGGCAATAAAGGACAATACAGGCGTTCTTTATTTTTGCATGAGAAAGGTTAAAGTAATATCTTTCATGCTCTTCAATAGCTCTCAAATGATCGGCAACATTTTTTACTGTACATACAACCTTTATTCAGTATCATTTCAACTATACAGCAGCCGAAACAAGTCAAACGAGTAACTTTTTCGTGTTGAAAAATAGACGATCGAGTATAATAAAACTCAGCGTTGCTGTCGTCGGCAACTCCAAAAAGTTACACATCTGTACTCTTTTTCGTGCCTCGGAAACGGAGGTTTTAGATTTGAATCATTGCAAACCACCTTCAACCACCAATCATTGCAAACCGCCTTCATAGGATTTCTCTCCATCAAATTGGTTTTTGAGACGATCAAAACCAAAAATAACACTAAGAAGCCGAAGATCGTAAAAGACCTGTTTTTGGGAACAGTCGCAATACCGACCGCCGGATTGATCGTAGATAAATTACATTTGTGCAGTTGTTACATTTTGTACACATAAATAGCACGTAACTTTTGTATATCAAACAGCGTGTGGCTTTGCTTAGAGAAGTTCGTTTTAATTTTCGTTGCTCGGCGCTGCTAAAGCTAACGTTTGTTATGCTCGTTAATTCACCTCGATGGGAATTTGAAAATTCTCTAACCCAGCTTTTAGTCATTGTTGTTGATGTGTGTTACATAGGCCTACGGGCAGAACAGCACATACAGTTTTGCCTGGCGCCCATTATCACGCTGGTTGCATTAGACATGTTGGAGTTGGAGTGCGAGCGCCATCCGTGCCCATGTGATAACTTATGCAACGTCGGCGGTAGGCATCACCTGTTGTAGCTGCTTGGTTTAATTGCTTGGTGATTTCGAGTCCTCACTAACACATCGCGAAAGCGAAACGTGCAAGATGAGATGAGGGCTCAAAGTGTGGTTCTTTATGTTGGCTTATCTTGTACAGATTCGTTGTTCTTTTTCTTCTGACAGTCTTTGAATGTGGTCTCTCTGAGCATTGCTCTTTGTTTCGCACACGGTAAAAGGTCCGTACACTAAACTAGACGATAACAACAATGGAATGTTCACAACGGGAACACTCACAAGACAATTCACTGTGGTAGAAGAAGAAGAGCTTGTTAGCCTGACTTACTACCCTCACACTTCGCTCCGAACTCGGTGGTTCCAGTAGTTACTTCTTAGCTTTACTATTGCTTCAGAGCGGGACTATTTGCTGGTTCTGAGGTAATAAGTAAAGTATAGTAAACTGAGCTATGATTAGACAATTAGTATGATTTAAAAAGAAGTCTGAAGCATGACAATGATGCTCGTCATGAAAAAATCTTATAAGAACTAATTATAGTAGTATATCGTTAACTTTATGTTCACAACGAGTTCCGAATAAATGTTCATAACGAGTTCCAATAATAAATGGGAGGCTTTATGTTGAAAAGGATCGAGTTCTGAGTTGTTGATGATGATTCGGCCGCCGTCAGTTGTCGATTTACTGTCGAAAATTGCATTACATTTCATTTTATGAGCCCCTTTGCCTAACTTGCTTATTTTTTGCAGCTCTTTGAAGCAAGAGTTGTTAAAGTTCAAGCAAGAGAGTTGAAGCAAAGCAAAAGACAAATAAAAATTAGACCAAACAGACAACGTCCACAGGCGTACTATCAACGGCAGCTTCGTTGCGGTTTGCTTTTCCCATCGCTTTAGCTGTTTTAGTGTATGATGCGGAAATTAAGAAGAGATTGGCAGGGAAGCCCTCTCTCGGGCGTCTCTGGTGAATGGAGTTATCAATCTTGTTGTTGTGATTAAAAGCAGACAACGCCTACGATGGATTACAATGTTACTAATATTGTATTGAGGTGCGTAACGTATGATGGTGCATTTTTCAATTTTAATTTTTGAATGGCGTTTCTTTCCAACTTCAGCGTCTTATCCCGAGCATACGCAAGATTATATCGCAAAAAAGTCTATTGCAATTATAAGGTTTTTCCGTAACTGTCGAGCAGCTGAAATGGTCCTGCTTGTTTGTGGGTACTTCTCGTAGGTGCATCGTTAATAACGGTTGCTGTCAGTTACAGTGTAGCACTGTACGACCGAAGAATCACAAAGTTATTGAATAAAATACAATAAACAACAACTTTGAAAATATTACACAGCAGAGTATGTACTAAGATGACTAAAACGATAATCAATTTTGTTCTCTTTTTATTGTGACCATCTTCAATAGAACCGCTAGTAAATCGGTATGCATCACGTAGAAAATCGGTGTTCGCAGAAACCTACGATCCCGAAAACGACGATGAAGACGAAGGAGCAAGAGCGATATTTCCCAAAACGGACGAGCAGCGGGCTAGATTGTGTGATTCGGTCAAAAATATTCTTCTCTTCCGATCTCTGGACAAAGAACAGGTAAGTTTGATGTGATTATACGTAGAAATTGAATGAAACCTAGCAGCATATATCATTATAGTAAATTGTATTTGGGTAGTTTCATTGTAGTTTCTGTTATCATTCGAGGCAATGATGCGGTGACAATTTTAGATTTTTTCCGCCACGTTTGTCATTGTTCTTGTTCTATCGGTGCGTTGGTGGCTTACTATTTTGCGATTTTTTTTTTTCTTTACAGATGAACGAGGTCCTTGATGCCATGTTTGAAAAAATTGTTGAAGCTAAAGACTATATCATCAAACTAGGGGACGATGGGGACAACTTTTACGTGATTGAATCGTAAGTACAGCTACAACCACTAAGCATTTTAGCTATTCTCATCGTTCTCGCTAAACGATTGACTTTCCTTCTTTCCAACAGGGGAACTTATTTCGCATTCGTAGGTGAGGAACAGAAGCACATACACACGTACGATAATAGAGGTAGCTTTGGCGAGCTAGCTCTGCTCTACAACATGCCGAGGTACTCTTGTTTGGAGCGACAATTTATTATTAGATCAAGCGTTTTGATGCATTTATCCCGCATTGTTTTATTTTGTAGGGCTGCCACCATTCAAGCGCAAACAGACGGCAGGTTATGGGCAATGGATCGTCAAACCTTCCGACGAATCTTACTAAAATCTGCGTTTAGAAAACGGAAAATGTATGAAGCTCTTTTGGACGCTGTTCCCATGTTGAAAACACTCCAGGTAACTACAGGCATATAGATGAGATTGCTGTGCAGTCGGATTTTATGACCATTCTTCACTTTTAGAACTATGAGAGGATGAATCTGGCTGATGCTCTGATACCGCAAACATACGCTAAGGGTGATCGAATCATCAAACAAGGTTAGTTAGTGAAAAAAAAAACAAAAACATTTTTTTATATTAGTTCCAGTAAAATTTTGCAAGCCAGTCCCGTTCTTCGTACATTAGCGTATTGGCGTATTTACAAGCGTACCGTATTAATCCAACATGTATACGTTTAACAGGTGAACAAGTCTTTTTACTTGTTGCCACTCGTAAGGTTCCCACGAATTCTCTTCAAATCACGTAATAAGGATAAACGAAAAAATCATAATATTAACAGTTTGAGAAATCTTAATTTTCAATTGAAACTAAGAATTAATGGAATTAAAGAAACAGTCGAATAAATTAAAGGGTTGCTTCATTTCGCAACTAATTAACTTTGCTCCTCACATTTTAAATAGTCCCTACAATACTGTGTGGACTGTGTGGATTTAACCCCTTTTACATTTGCACATCGTCTCTCACTTTGTCACTCGAAATAGAATACTCAAAGTGGCAAACCTATGATGGTGAACCCAAAATTATCATACAACCGTTTTTCGTGTTTCACTTCCAGTCATTGTTTGTGCAACAAGTAGATTTCGTACCTCAATTTTCTGCTTAGGTTATTGTAAACTTGTTACTTCGCTTACTGCTCGCTGACGTTCATCGCATTAAGTGTTACCACAGGACATTGTGGCTCTCCTCTGAAAAACAGTTTTCCGTTGAGTTTATCGGGTTTGTCCTTACCCTACCGTAAATTACCCGTAAAGCTAATTTCATATTTTGCTCAAATTTCGAGTTTCTCACATTATCGGGCCAATTATTGGCCATCATCAGCAATTGTTTGGTTCTCAATGGAAGATATTTGTCGTTCTTGATCTGTGCGGTCAAATGATTTGAATGTTCCTTCCATATCTCCTTTCAACTTGTTCCGGGTCCATATCTTTCCAATAGATTATGCATTTGAGTTAGCTAATGTGTTGATATTGATCGTATTGGTGCGGAAGTCACTATTGAATTTCCAAAACATCAGCTTAAGCATTAATGTTACATCCTGTATTTCGATCACATCTTTTCAGGCGATGCTGCTGACGGTATGTACTTCATTGAGGATGGTAAAGTATCCATCCGTATTCAACAGGATGCCGGCGAAGTGGAGATCTCCAATCTAGAAAAGGGAGGATACTTTGGCGAACTTGCTCTAGTGACGCACAGGCCAAGAGCGGCGTCCGCTTACGCTGTCGACAATGTGAAAGTAGCATGTAAGTTTTCTGTTTCATTGATTTCTGTATATTGTCTACCACTACAGCTACATAGTTTTGAATACAATTCCTGCTTAAGCCTGGGCTTGTTGAGCTATTATATACTATCGATTCGTATCGACTCTTTTGTGCTCTTGTAAATTCTCGAGAGAACATAATCTGTATGTTTTCATCTGTTGATTTAACTAAATATTTGCTTCACTATTTTAATTTATCCTTTTCTTTTTAATGTTTTTGCATGAACCGTTTCGCTTACTCAATTCATGTGCCCAATTCTCGCGTGTTTCTTCAACCATCTGGATAACCGCTGTCATACTAATACATATTTAACACTGTTTACACTGCAAATTTCATTTACACAATGGTGGTTTGTACTTTTTGAAATATGTGCAATTGCACTCAATTTTGCAAATTTGCGCTCAATTTTACACGCCGTACTTCCAACAATTTATTTTGCCTCATTTGCCGTTGTTATGAATGTGTGATTCGAATTTTTTTGCGCAATTTTTTTTTTAGTCTTAGAAACTGAATGTTTTGAAAGATTGTTGGGAAACTGTATTAATCTCTTGTTACGCAGCATGAAGCATTATCGTTTTGTGGATGATGCGGTTTACGCAATGATTCGTGAGGCGTGTCAAAAATCTTAAAAGGTAGTCCGTATTGTGTAATATTGTGTAAATGGTGCAGTATCTTGCTCCATTTAAAGTATATCGTTGTTCTATGGGTCAGTATTCGAAGATATTCGAAGACTTTATAAGCTTTACTCAATTAAAGGAACGAAAACAAACATATTTTGATGTTCTTGATCATATCATTAACAAGCATCGACGTAACAGATCTCATTTTCCGATGTTCAACGCAGGACCTTACAACAAACCTTTCTTCTTTTCGATGTTCACCACGATTACATGTTTTTTGGATTTCTTCCAATTTTGTTTGTCCAGCGTACCTTAAATGTGCATGAAATGAATCTAATATTCCAACAAAAAAAAAACATGAAGAAGATTTAATTAGAGTTGCAATTTAATTGTATAAACTGTTTTACAACAACAATTATGCCACTGTCGCCCTTTGTTGAGTCCACTTTAATAATCTTAAATATTAACCAACGAGCTAATGGTACAAATTTTACTGAGTTACATTCACATTACATTTACATTACATTCACATCATAACTAAAAAAAGGTAAGAATAAATGCATTTTATTTCAATCAATAATTAAATATTGGCCAGTAACAGTGATACGCATGTGCTTTCGAGTTTTTTTAAAACAAATTATAACCCATAATTTGAACATATAGTAAAGAACTAAGTCGCCCTTGTACTATATATCTACATCCCTATTGGGTTTAACTGTGTCATACTTCCAAACAATTTAAATTTACATTTTTTCATATCACAGTGCCGAATACTATATACTAATATATATTTTTGTGTATTGATGCTTGTTTCAGTTTTGGATGTGGATGCATTTGAACGTCTTCTCGGACCCTGCATGAACCTTATGAAGCGCAACATCGGAGACTACGAAACGCAGCTAGTGAAAATCTTTGGCAGCAAAAACAACATCACCGACATTCGATAAAGAGAAATTCAATATTTTGCTATCAATAAGAAATTTGCTAAGAAAAGAATGACGAAATCATGATCTTAATCGTACACACAATCGTCAATATTTAGGATAACTATCGTTTCCAGAAACATTTTCCAGAGTAGATGATGCAAAATGCGGATTATAAAACATCAAAAAGTCACTCTTTAGTCAGAACCAATTGGAATGATGTTTCACAAGTATTCAATAAGAATAGTAACAATGAAGTAATTCATCTGCTAAGCCCAGTTTTAGGTAAGAAGCGCTACAATTTGTATACACAGAGAAGCATACAAAATCAGGTAAAGGGGTTTACCGACTATCCAGGTGTGATCGAGAATCAAAATTTCATCAAAGGTCATCAAAGGGCACCAACGGAGAAAATATGAAATAACGTATCCAAACGTTAAAACCTTTTTAACAATCAATACCCAGCCTTGTCCCTGATTGGTCAACAGTCGATGCTTCTCAAGTAAGTGATGAGCTTGAAGCATTCTTCCTTCTACTAACCCTTCCAATATTGACTCAATAACGTGTAATGATTATCTATGATATCAAGGAAATTATTTAAAAGGCGCCAGACGTTTCGATCGAATGTCATGTATAAAACTAAAGTTGATGGATATATACAAATGTGTATAAGGGATGTCCCAATGTAAACGGTACGTTTTTACGGGAGCGTGCTTTCGTTTCCATTCTGTTCACCGTCCTCTAGCTCCCAATTTGCATCTTTATTGAGTCACGCATTTCGAGGCATTGAGCTTATTTCTATGTGGTTGTTTTTACATTTGTAATCTTTTGTTCGCAAATACAACAGATATCAAATAAAAAAATACGACACACTTTAAGCAATTAATTAGGAAAAATGTAGAGGATGGCTCATATTCATGTGCATGTAACTCTCTTGAAGATGGTCATAACGTGGGTCATTATATTATGAAAGCCAAACTATGTTACTGTGGTGATCATACAGTCATACTTTCAACCAGCTGTTTAAATACACCCAATGCAGATTATTTGAAATATTTCTTTACATAAAAATAATTTGACCAAGATTGAACCACTGTTCAGTAAATTACTTTTTGTATACAGTGTTTTACTTTCTTCAGCACTTCCTCATTTATACACATATTATACCGATCAAAAGTCTCCGAACAATGCAACTGCAGCAATGCCGATTCCAATCCATCAAAACGTATTCATTTTGATTAAATTATATAAATACGAAAGAATCAGAAAAGAATAGAATTAATAAACATAAACCAGCATGATGTTACACAAATACAGGATTATTTCTGCAGTACTATTTAAACACCACGCTTAAACACTCTTGAAACTAATTCACAGAAAAATCCAAGTCGCACCCAGGCATAAATAAGTTAAACGATGTAATGTTATATTTGTCCCCATCTCTATCATGAACAGATCCTAGAACCTGTCGATTCTTGCATTGATCGGAGACTAATGTGGATGTATTTCTTTACCACGTTATGGGGTAGTCTTTCAATGCTGCTAGCGCATGCTTGTTGTCTGAAATTTTGGTTTGACAACGATTAATATTGTTAAGAATATCAAATGCAAAAATAATTTGTCATCCATTGGTTGTTTGGCCGAGACTGCTGCTGGTCGGTTTATAATTTATACCTAATTTATTGTTTGTTTTATATTCGCCATTTAGTAAGACATGTTGAGTGTATGCTTAAGACGAGTTGTTATTTAAAAAACCTAAAACGAAACGATTTGGTTTTGTAGAAGCTCATTAATTACAATAAAATTTCGTTTAGTCAAAATAGAACTACAAATGAAACTATAAGAGATCAGAGATGTTAGATAATCAGAAGTACAGAATGCGTACAAAAAAGCTAACAAACTCTGCTTTATACTGGAACAAAGAGAGAGCCCGATTGCTTTAATGTAGGACACGTGCAAGCACAAGCAGAAGGCAATATTGCAAAGAAAAAGGAGCCATAAAATTTTAAATTTTAACTTAGCCCATGTGACACCGGCGCATCGTACTAGAATATCAAACGAAAACACCTATGATAAAATGTAAAAAATGCAGCAGATTGCTTTGAAAATATGTAAAAACAGAACAAATGATGTATTATTTTGCACGGAGTACTTTGACCACTTTGTGCATGAAGTGTCAAGCGCGAAGTTAAAGAAAAACTAACACACTGAGGCGTACTTAATTAGAAACATAACGGCGTCTGAAAGTACTGCTAGAAAGTGCATAGCACTTATAAAAAGGCAAACTAATCGGCCCCTTCTCCTATTGAATATCTACACTGATGAAACAACTAAACTCGATGATGTCGCCAATAGTCCAATAAAAATATCTGTTTGTTAAAAGGATCAAAAAAATCAAAACACAAAAATGTATTATTAAAAGAGGAGAGCTTACCTAGCGATAGTGTGGTTTGATTAATACAATGCTTCTTTGGCCAGATATTAATTTATAACGGTCAACATATCAACTGTGGAAAGATGCAAAACATTCGAAGTATATGTAAGTTCGCGCAAACAATTTGCAAAACATTGCACTTAATTAGTATGCCGTGCGATCTTGCTCTTTTAGATAATAATTGACCCCTTTCAATACTATTTGTCTAGACAAGTGAAGAAGTTTGTGGAAGGTTTGAAAGAAGAAGAGAAGTTCGTTTCGCTGAAAGTGTAAATTTACGTGTTCATCAGACATGTTCTTTTGCTCGAATGAAATGTGTCGTCATGTCGTGAGGCAGTGATGAAAGAACGTAATGTGAAATGTTTTTTTACATCCAATGGTCATGCAATAAAGTGTTGCGTTTGCTTTTTCCATAAACCAGTTCGTGTTTGGAAGAAATGTAAAATGGTTTATTTTAACCAAAAGTTCTTTCTATTTATGTGTCTAGAATGTTCCGATTATTGATCCATAGATTATTTGTAGCAATTGTGTCTTAACGAAGATGACAGTTGTATTGATTACTCTGTTTCGCATTTCCGAAATTCTCTACCGCGATTGGCGGCACCGGTTTCTGCTTTCCCTTAATTTCCCATTTGTTTTCTTCAGTTTGTTCGACTTTTCCACCCCCTCGTTCCTACCCTATGGGGACCACACAGTGGGGGGAGTGCTCAATGATGGACTCTGTATATAAAATATAAATATATTTCATATAAATTTACGCAACCATTTGCTCTCAACACTTATGCCGCGCTGGGGCATGCAGGAGTTTTTGTAATTGTATTTTGTATTGTATCGGTTGTTTTTGTTCGTACCTTCTTCAAAACGTTCTAACAAAGTGGTTCAACGGTTAGAATCTCTTCAAGCTTTTGTGTATAACATTTTTCACGCTCTAGTGTGTTGGGAAAAGGCTTTTATATATTCTTCCTCCCGTGATCCTCCCGCCTACGCCTAGAATGACACTAGAATGACACAAATGTTCGTGTGTGCGGGAGGTGGAAGGTGGGGGAGTATTGCTGGTCCTGCTCTCCCACGAGTTGGGCAAAATATTTGGCGATGATATTTTGCCGAAAATGCACCGCACCAAGCGTACTGGCTCTGGCCAGCCGCCGTTGGTTAAGTCACAAAAACACTTCATCCTACGTAGTCCGTTAGCATGCTCCACTAATTTCTACGATGGCAAAAATCATTGCTTGCGTTAAAGCACGCATCATCTGCGCACGTTGCACTACACTACAGCACTGATACACTACGCTACTCATTGTTGCTGTCATTGTTGTGTATACCAGTGACTGTTGCTCTACGTACAGAAATGCATCTGCTCTGCGCGATGGAAATCGTGTTGGTTACTTACTGCTTATGTGCTTTGCTTTATGTTTACCGATTTTGTGTTATGTTCACGAATATTTGTATTAAAAAAGAAGCTCTATTTTTATGATTGCCTTGCATTCCTAATTTCATTTTACGATTTCTACGTTTTCCAAACGGTTTCGCCATATGTTTGTCAATTTATTTAAATTTTAACCATGCGTTATGTGCCCCTCGCCCGTACTATGCATATTTGTTTGTCTACTTTTGCTTTGCGCGGCTGTTGCATCGCAACTGTAACTGTTTCCTGTTTACCGTTTCTGTTCCTTTTCCTTCTTTCAGTTTTTCTCAAATTTCTGGCTAGTGTCTACCACCATTTCTGTTTTTTTTTTCACAATTTTGCAAGAAGCATACCTCAAACTTGAATGAAACAACAATAGAAAAACCGAACCCTTTCCGGGGAGGTGAAAATGGAGATTTCCCCTGGCGCGAAGCTGGCGATACGTATCGTTTGCGAAATGGTTTTCCTGTACACGGGTCTAGCGCTGCATTCTTCTAGTACTTTCTTTTTTCCGACATCTGAGTGGTATTATCAATGGGGTCATTATTAGATTACTATGCGCTGCTGTGAATGTTGAATAAGAATTTGCTGTGGATAAATGTATAAAGTGCGTTGAGGTGCGCATTCAATTTGTAACACTGAGAAAATTACATTTATCAAACATTTAGTTTGGCACCATGCGTGACACACGCAAAGACACTTACAAAACGGGCTTTAATTTTTGTGTCGTGTTGTACGGTTGTTTTTCATACCCTCCTTTTTGTGTTGATGAACGATTTGTGTTTTGCTTTAAGAATTTTTCGTAGTTTTATGTTTCACTTATCCTTGCGATGGTGGTTTTTATACAAACATTTTAAGTGCGACATCTTCACTGGATTGCACCAAAGATTGAATGTGATGCGTTTGGATAAAAAAACGGTTTTTTATTTGTTGCTTGTGCTCGATATAAACCATGAACAAGTGAAGAGGGTAAGTAGATTAGTAAGTTACTGCGTGATGTTAATTCAAAAACTTTCAAAACACACAAACATGCAAAGACATAAACGGTTCTATCTTATCTATACGCAGATTAGTTAAAAGAATGTGTCGTACTTTTGTAATCGTATGTGGAATTCACCTTGTTGCGTTTGTGATACGCAGTGTGTCACATTCGTGTTGGCATTTGTAAATAAAAGTTTGAAGCATTTACGGTATGTGAACGAAAAGTAATTTGGAATTGCATTCGATTAATCTCCTTTCAATTCCCTCTTAACTCTTTCTGCTGCCGATCATTAGTTCATGGTTCATGGTTTAACGTTACCATGATGCTAAGAGCATTAATTGTTGGGGCTGTTTTACTGTGTTTTACTGTTTACGACGAAACATATAAATAAGCATGAACTATTCCGCCAACATAAATGCGTTTTATACTTTTTCATCAGTCGCTAACACACTTGCTTATTTCGTATGGTGGTTATGTGGGTAATATTCAATACATCTTCGTAATTCTGCAATATAAAATGGGCAAAGTGCGCTGCATAGCGTACACGTTGGAAAATTCCTGTAATCTGATTTGTGTTTGGTTGGTTTTTGCTTTAGTATAATGTATTATTAAATACTGGTTTCTTTTCTTTTAGTATATTCTAGCATATCGTGTCGTGTGTTTTCATGGTTCTGTTGGTTTGAGTTGATAAAATTGTCGTAGCCAAAGTAACAATGTCTTACAGGTACTCCTAGGAGCACTGCAAATCATTATGAAAGGAAAAATTTTAAGGTTGCAAAACTGAAACACTTCGAAAGTCCAACAACAGACTACAATTGCAAGAAAGGGGCTGCTAAGCTTTGTTGTTAAGTGTAGGGGTAGACAGGCAACTTAAAATAGACCAATATCTTTCATTTAAAGACATTTACTTTCCTTTTCTTACTCCCCACACAGTGCTTTTCGTCAAACGGTAATACTTTTTTTTGCTTCTTCTACTCTTTGATAATATGTGTATATAAAAATTATTTCTACTGTTTTATCATTTGCTTTTCTCGTCTCGTCTACGTCTTCACCCGCTTGCTGCACAGTGAAGTTTTCTATTTACTTAGCACTGCTACATCTCTTAGTTCATTACGTTTTATAACCAGGTTTGCTTACTAGCATGCAGCTTTTACTCATTCTATTGTATCACTGTTTGTCCCAGTTTAGACTACAACATACTAAGGTAATTCAATATTTGTCACTATACACGGTTCTTGATACTTATTCCGGTTTGTTTATCTCCCCTTAAAAAAATGGTATAAAGTAATTTGGAGCAATTGCTTTTCGATTCAAAACAATAGTTGATGTGTGCTGATTCAGCTCAACTTCGCGGCATATTTTTCTTTCTAACTTAAAGCTTAGACATGTTTGTAATATATCCGAACTACAAATCGTGTACATAACGTGAAAAATGAGACATCATCCTGTGAAGCATGTGTGATGATATTACATTTTCACTGACCCGTACGAATTGTGAAAACAATAGCCAGAGTGAGTTCATTCCTAATTCTTATGGACTTATTGAACTTATTATGTTTACAAAAGTCTTCAATTGCTTTATATGTTGAAACCTTACGCGTTTCTATTGTTTCTGTTATCACTTTGGCTCTCTGCTCTCAACATACCAACAGTGGTTTGTTCTGTGTTAATTCTCCGTTGTTTAAAAGTTTAATGGCATAAGGAAGAAACAAAAAAGGTAAAAACGAAACATCTACGAGTGAGGTGGTGAGTTACAGATGTCATAAACGCGCACTTTTGAGCGAAACATAAACATGGTCGATGAAAGCTTTTTAAAGAAAAAAAACTAAGCACAGAGATTTCAGAGTGTCAGGTGTTCGTGATTTGTAGGATGATTCATTCAGGAAGGAAAAACAAAACAACAGATTAACTAAAGTACCACATTCATTTATTGAAAATAAAAATAAACTATTACATACAGTAGTAGTGATAATGCTAAGTAGAACTTAATATGTTTAATAAATTCACTGATATTTTTTAACAACGCAGTACATCGTGGCCAAACACGTGTTAATAAACCTAATATAAAAAATAAAATAAGAATATCGTATAATTGAAACATTTATTCCACTGCTCATTTTCATGTTACTGTCCTCTTTTCTTTTTACTTCCCTCGCCCTTGTTAAACATATTTAAACGATACGCAATTGGGCAATTTCAAAACCAATCAGTCTCAAACACTCTTCTAAAGCTTGCTCCATCAAGACGACACTTTCTGCTACTAACAAAAGTCTTTCATACTACATTTTTTTTAAAGTAAAAGTTTATAACGCATTTTATTGTAAAGGGAGCGAGAAACATTCAATCGACAGTTATTTTGATATTTGACGAAAACTGAGTGTGACAATCAAAACTCTTAAATGGTAAAATGTAAAAATTGAATTTCAACACAATGTTACTTCATTTAAAACGAAATTCATCAAATAAAAGCTAGATTGAGGTAAACATAAATTTTCGGAAATTGCGTATTTACGTGTGTTTATATTAGTTCACTTTATGTTTCTTCAATAAGTAGTCAACTAAACGATGTGTAACTGCATGACATGAGATGCAAAACCTTTACAGAGAGCAATAACATTTCATTCCGTTTGCTTTTCCCAATGTTTTGCTTTCCCTTTGCTCAATGAAGTTTCAGTTCATGTGCTACTTAAGGGGCTATTGTGAGTGAGGAGGCAAAATTAATGTTCTACCTTTGGGTCAAAAAAATTCAAAAGTTACTTTCAAGGTGTGTTTCATGCGTGTACGTGAGGTGAGCATACAAATGTTCAACGATTCACTACTTATTGTGTTCTATTTGGAATATCGTATTATACATTTTTATAGCTTGTGTGTTATCAATTCATTACTTATTGCTCTTTCATTCAAACGTTTCGTTACGCATTTCAGATTTCCACTTCTATTTAGACTTAATTTTTCTTCTTGATACCCATCTTTTCCGAGTTATTTTGTTTTGTTGACTGTACCACTGCATTTGCTCAGTTTTCAAAGGAGTGGACGACGAAGGAAATATACGGTTGGTGCTGATTGAATAAGTTGTTTTGTATTTTTGTCGGATACACTCAAATTACAACTGACTGGCAGCAGCACATAAAACAACCAATAATGCGATCTAAAACATAGTAGTGAAACATAAACTTTTGTACCTCAATGAATGAATGATGCAGGTTGTAATTACGTCATTGTTGGACATGTAATCCAAACAATGAAAACATTGTAAAAAGTTGTTGTTAAGTGCTTAGTTACAAATGTGAATAGAATGGTGTCGCATTGTATTCAATTGCAAGACATTTGAACTAGAATAAGTAATAGCAAATTTAACAGAATTTTATCATTAACTTTAATTGAGAACTAGAAAAATCATCAATAAGTGAGCTTAATTTAAGTTGAACTTAAAACTTTCTGAATCATCCGTACGTTTCTTATGAGTATATGATGAAGACACCGAAATTGATACAGAAACAATGCATCCTAGTGGTTTAAATGAATATGTAGATTATGTTTGAAAGCCAGCAATAATATGCTTTATATTTGATCAATTGTTTCTGCGGCAGAAAGAAGACTACCAACCACGGAAGCAGTATAAATGTCGCTGTAATACGTGGCAAGACACAACGAACGAATTTAACGATTTGTGTATCATCAAGAAATTGTTCTGTTTGATTGCAGAAAAAGTGTGATGGGAATTTAAACATTAATACACATAAAGGGACGTGGTTTTGATGAACTCGTATAGATTGTGTTCACGAGTAGATGCTTGGTTGGTTTTAGTGTTCTCCTTCAGCTCTAACCGGTGGTTGTGTTTGTTTGGTTTGGTAAGTGTGCTGGCGTTGGTTTGGTGGTGTTGCTGTTGGTCTTCGAACTATAAACTTTTTTCAAGATTCGGAAAGGAAAAGAACTTTGTTCACTTTATTTGTAGTAGCGGAAGATTTGATCGCAAACTACAGCAATGCAGCTCATCGCTACAAACACACTCGTCACGGAAATATGGAGCATGTTACGCACGTTTCATTGAGGAAGCTTGGGCAAATAAGATGTTTTCATAAATTTGTTTCGAAATTTAACATTATCGATAACTTTACATTAGCGTATCTTAGAGTCAGCGTGGAGCATAAGAATTGGGATTTAGCATACTGATAATGCTTAGATGATAAATTAGGATTGGCTGTATAGTTTAAATCAATAGCAGAAACCAAAAGCGAAATCGATAGACGATTGCTTTAAACAAAATCATGCTTGTTGCAGCACTAGTTGAGTTTTGTACAAAAACTCTCAAAGATCTACTTTGTGTAATCGTGAGCGCACAGGCGACGTGAAAATGGCTGTCGTTCGTTACCATTCATTGGGAAATATGGGAAGAAAATTAGATTAGCGCAATTTGGGTTTTGTTAAGGCCACTTGAATAAAACGGTACCGTGTAGTGGCTAGAAAAAGTGCATCCAGCTTTCGGTCGGAGAAATTCATATCAGAGCGGAAATGCAATCATGTAAATACTTCATTTAGTCGACAAAATATTGACTAGATGCACAGTATCAAAACGACGTACCCCGCGGGTTTTGTCAGATAAACTTTATAAATATAAACGAATCCATTCTTTGTTGTACCCTTTTACGTTGGCTCAACCATATGTGTTTTGTATACGTGGTTTTGCACACTTTACTTTTGTCGCTGTCGTAATAATATTCCAAACGATGCTGAGTCGCTTACAACGTAACTGCACCGAAAGAGTGTAAAAAATGATCTTTCGACTACTATATTAAACGGATTTAATCTAAATCTTCCTTCGTGAACATTTTATGCGTCGTTATTCGTTCGTGTATTTCAAACAACGTAGAGTGAAGTTTTGTTAAAGTTCTTTTCTATTCCTGTTTGACTTTGCTTTTTTTCTCGATGCTCATGTCCCGTTAGTTCAGTTTTTATACATATTCCTCGAAGTTTGATCAACCAATCTCCCTAAGCTCAGCGCGCGCAATGCAGCATTTGCGTTCACTTTTAGTTCATTTTTACATCTACCACTAAAATCACAGCCCTTTATGCGTCTTTAGTGAAAAAACGAAATCAGTTGAAAAGTTCATCACATATCTCCTTTAATAATCGTCGCTCGTTTGTTAATTTCTATTGTAAACGAATGATTCATTACATTTTTCACCGTGCATATTTTTGCCTGTTTTTGTTTTATGAGAGCCGCCATTTGTGTTTTATACTTTCAGACATAAAAAACCAACCAGTCATAAGATATACTTCCATAAAACTGAACAGAGACACTGACAAATACTCAAAACATGTGATGCGAATTGATAAACGTAGTTTCAATAGAAAGGATTATCCGCCAGGTTTGACACACGAATTCGAGTCCATATAAGAACAACATAAATGGTCATAAATGTATTTGCGGCAAGCACTGACGGCTTTTCTACTTAACGAGATGATTGCCACCTAAATTGCCATTGCCAGAACCTAAATGTTGAAACTAGTTTAATCGTAAAAAGGAAACCGAAACCTATTGAAAGTAAATAAACGGTCTTAACTTTGTGATGTTCCACGATCCAATTCAATCACGAATAATGCTAATAATACCGCCGGAGCGTACTAGAAGAACAAATTATTGCAGTGTATACAATTTATGCCATCATTTTTTAATGCTTCATTTGTTTGATATTTTGGCATTTTTTTCTCCACTCAGTATACATTGGCATTTTTAATCTCTTCTTTGTTCAGTCAGGTTCAAATATATCTGTGTGTGGTGTAGTAGATATTACTTTCTTATTACGTGTCTTGCCTTGTGCTTGAAAGAAGATGTGACATAATGGTATGTGTGTTCTGTATATCTTTGTTTGAGTGTGATGATGAATTATTTTTATTTCGTTTTCTTTGGTTATTGATCCCTTTTTAGATTTGCATAACAATTTACTGTTGTTTCCCATGCTCAACGATAGTAAATCTTACATTTTGGTATTTATTATCTAACAGTCAGGAAATGTGATTTACATTTACATTGTGTGTATTATATGTCTCGTTCACCAGTGGTTTTAGGGTGTTTTGCTATATTCTTACTGGAACTAGAATTGATATTCATTTTGTGTCTTTTGTTAAATTTTCTGTATCCTAAATCTTATTTCTTAATGAGATTATTATTGTGTTTTTTTCTTTTGATCGACATACAGAACCCATCCTCACATAGTTATGACGCGATACCATGTGTTCACACTGTAAACGATGTAGTGCTGAAATCTTGGATTAACATTTTACGATTCCTAACATTGAAGATTTTATAAATACTAGCAACACCTCAAGATATTTGTCGAATCTGTTTCCTTGTTTTCATTGCATGTAGTGTGTAATTCAAATATATGGTGAAATGAACAAATTAACATTTTCTCCTTCGTGACCAGCTTCGGAACTGTTTGTCAAAACAATTTTTCACATAAGTGTCAGTGGCTGTCCCATATATGCATACTTTTTGTTATTAGTGAGAAATAGTAATAAAACATTATCTTCTTACTCATTGTAAAACGTTACAACACCGGAGGAGGAATTTGAAAAATATTTATGGTTCTGGAGCTTGTTCTTTTTATCTAATGATTCTGAAGGGACATATAAAATGTTGAAAGAATGTGTATGTCAAATATGTGTAGATTACGAAATATGTAATTGATGCATTTCTATGCGCGATATTTTATCAAAATATTTCACTTTCACGTGAAAGTCACTTTCCCCGGAGATCGTCGAAGAAAGTAAAGCTCTTCATTTCGATTGACATGATTGAAATGTATCATTTTATGTTTCATGCTTCTTCCTAAACATCGCGGCATCAGATGATGTCCTTTCGAGCAGCTACTGTGAACTGCCACACGATACTATTCATGGTAATACAAAAGTAATGCATCATATTTTTCAAGTAAATGAATGGATAAAAGAATCATCTTTAGAAAAATACAATTTGCGTTACGTTCCGCAGTTACCCGCTCTTTTATACTTTCATATGAAAGCATCCTTTGGGGTGTTGTTTTCTAGGGTACTGACAGAAGTATTGGTTGCTCTCATTTGCATTCATTTCTTTCCCAGTTTCGTTCAACAGATTCTTCTGTTATCAACAGTTTTCATGCTACTATCATGTGCATGAATCTGGTTGTGAATTCACATATTATTGCTTCTTTAATAAATTCTTTCGATTGGAAAACTATGACGTTTAATTTACTTTATTTTTGTGAATCTAATACCGTCCTCTAGTTCCAATGCATGAAACTTGATAGTTCACATGGATTGTCATTGTCATAAAATATGTTTTACTTTTAATGCTTTTTTTTATTGTATTTTTGTTGACAAATAAATGACCCATGGAGTAGATACTAATCCATTATTCTGTAAAAAACGAGTTAAAAACTGAGAACTTTGAGATGGAATCAAATCCTAAAAGCCAATTTGTTCGCTTTAGTCATGAATATTCCAAAAATATTCCCGGTGTACATAAGATTTCGGACAGACTTCCACGACGATTAACTCTAAACTAACGAAACGTAGCGGACATAATCTACCACTCAAATTTTCCAAAATTTCTTTTAATGCGTGTGAATATATGTGCATACAGGGGGCTTCCAAACGATGCAGTTTAGCAGGTTTGTAATGCTCAATTAGCAGCGATGCCAGGAGACACTCGCTTGCTTTGCTACCTCAATCATATACTACATTCAAAACAAACTGTTTAAAGTGCTTAAAGCTATTCACTAATCCTCGTTTGATATTTTTTGAATGTTTCGCTAGTATGCAAAGGTTATATAGATAATGGGAAATGAGAAACTAGACAGCGGTAATATAGAACCAATACGTTCAATAGTGTTAAGGTACTATAGAACAGAAATACCAACACAATGTTTAATGTACCCTCAACATCATTATTGAATATATCTATGCTACAATCTTTGCCTCATACTATCATATATTTTGGAATAACATATGTTGTCCCAGATTTGCGTATTTTTCCTTTTTGTCTAATGCGTGCATTCCATACTGAATGCACAACTCCGTGAGAAGCACAACTTTTAACCCTGTTTTCCAGACATCAAAAATACGACCACTTTTAACCGTGAATGATGTGTGTTCATGTTCAACGAATCTGCAAAATCCCTCGACAAGCAGAGGCTTCAAATCTTGTTCAAAGTTGAATGTAAAGAATGTTTGGTATGCTCCCTGGATAAAGCAGTTGGTCTTGAGTGTTATTACTATCTCTGTTACACGACGAAAACGACGAAATTTACATTATATTTTCTAAATTTTACTACACTGAGCAGAATCGCTATGCTTGTTGTTGTATGCTATCTTTAAACCATAAGTGACCAAATGTAATTGAAAAGTGCAGAAGAATAATGGCAGTAGCCGCGATTGATTACCCACTAAGTAATAAAAACATAACAACGTCCGTGAACACAATTTAATTCATTTATGTATGAAATTGTATACTTAACGCGTTCAGTGAGCCACGCTTAGTATAGAAATCGTCTAATAAAACCTTTAAAATTAAAGGCATTCCAAAACGTTACTTCCTTTGCATTTAATTGGCTATATCTATTATTTTATTTTTGGCACTTACGTTTCATTGAATTTTTCTATCCAGTAAAAAGTCCTCGTCAACCATCTGCACTTGGCATTTGGAAAGCGAGGTACACACCTCGTTTCTTTTGATCTCCTACAACACAAAGTGTGATCGTATGCTCCGAAAATTCCGTGATAGTATTTAATTTTTTTATGAAAAAATACATTCTCAAACACCGTGCGTGCGCTAGCTGTTGCCGTGTGCCGTGCATTTTTTGCACGTTCTCTGTCCTCTAAACGCCTAATTGCATCTCAATTGCTGAGCAAAATTTATCTAGTACAAGCTTAAGAGAGAGAAAGAGAGAGCTAGCTCGAATCTAACAGATTGATTTCTCCTACTAACCTTACGCGTTACGTAAATTTTGTTTTTGTAAAACGTGCAAATGAAAACCATCCTCCTAATAGCGCAACGAATAAAAATACCAGATTCTCTATTGCGGAACAGTCGTTCTCATGTGGCAAGTGATTTCTTATGTATACAAATGAACAAATAAAAAATAAATAAATTCATCTGTTTTTCGTACGCATCTGGATATTTCATTTTTCACGCTCGCTTCGGCGCATACATAGGCGTTGTGTTTCTTTTTCCAGAACTATTTTGCTATGAGAATGACTTATAATTGTGTTCTTGTCCGACAATAAATTTTAGCTGTTTTATCCGGAGTTCTTTGATATGATACGTTGAACGAATAGAGGATGCTGCAACTGTCGTGTTACTGTACACGATATGTGTTTATTTATATGTGTTTGTTTCTTAATGTCTTAATACTACCTTCATTCACTTATTATGTGATTAGCAAACGTTTTCAATGAGTATACTTTAATAAAACTTAATTTAGTTTTGGAATTTCTGCCGCCAAGGCCCATGGTATTCTTCGGCATTTCTCTGTCTTTTCGCATTGCTTTTTAAGTAATGTTTTGAATATTTTGACTTGAAGTTATGACCGTCGTGAGTTAAACCGCGGCTGTTCGACGCTGCACGACTGTTTTAAAGTTGGATTGTAAATGAAATGATAAATAACACAAAACTTGTCATTCGGCAATTTCACATGTTTACTGTACTCTAATAGATACGACCATTCTCGGAACACAGACGCAACGCAGAATGCTGTGATGTCTCCGTCCAAGCAACGACAACTATTTATCTCTAGACTCTAGAAGCGAGTAACTTCGCACTGAATTTCAACTGATGTGATCAACTGCATCAACCGTTTCAAACAAACCCTGATGTAGTGGTGATAACCAAAACCTCCCGGGCTATAGTGATACTATTCGACGCATCTCATCTGACACACATCTACTTACGGTGCCATCCGTTCAACTTTCGCCACCCACCCAACACGTTGGAGACAAAGGCTTTCTGCTTGTAACGTAATCGAACATCAGTCCACATTTTGTTAAACTTTAAGAGGTTTAAATGTCAAAACTCCACGCTCTCCGAGTTTATCGCAAATCACTTACTTGCCCTGTAGCTTGCGCGTGTTCTTACTTGCGGGTTCTTACTGCGTTTACTACTGCGAGTCACGTATAGTTTTGGTGTCGCACGAATGATTTTGAACTGTCTTGTTTGGAAGAGTCGCACACTTTATTGGCGGATGATCTTGAATTCCTTTTTGTGTCGTTTTATTATCATGTATTGAACTTTTGCAGTACTTTAACCAACGGGAGGTCTATGGAGCAGAGCTTTCACCTTTTTTGGCATTGTTCCACTATGGCCTTCGTGGCTTCTTTACGTATGTTTCATATGTTCGCGTAACTCAAAAGTAGTTTTGTTGGAAAAAAATATATGTAGAGATATGTTATGTATAAATATATTGTTGACACAAGGTTTACTGATTTTGGCTGGTAGAGTAGTGATATTGGCGGATGACGTTGGCTTGAGGTGATGTGTAGAGTGTGGCGAGCAGAAAGATGATAACGATTTCTCCATATTACTTTCGCTCTAGGTTCAAACCGTAACGCAAGAACGGAAAGGCTGCTATTGGCCCGACCGCATCTGCTTGGGACATTCCATTGAAGCCGATTCCTGCCGCCGGTCCCGGTGGTCCTACTGCTACCGCTGTTGCACTCCCGATTGAACCGTTTCGCAAACCGGCTGCTGCCATTGCTGGGCCCATTGGCCGGAGGATACTGCTGGCACTACCGCTATTGTTAGCCACATCTCCACTTCTAAAGCTGAGAGGAAGAAGAGAGCGAAAGATTTAATGGATGGGCGCTTTGACGATGTGATTCGGGGTGATGTAGTGATAACCCGGGATTGGCATTCCGGCAGTTTCCATCGAAATTCTGAAAATAGACCGATTTGGGGAGCGCGTACGTATTCATGTGTGCGTATGTTTGATCCAAATGATCGATATTTAAGGTTCAATTTAAAAGAGGAATTGTTATTGGAGGAATAGGAGGTGATACAGTACATAAGATCCCATAAAGATTGTGAATGAATTGAAAATTTCGATGCGGACATGTTGATGAAGAGTGCAATCCGGACGGAATAGAAACAGGGAGAGGCGAAATGCGTAAAAGAAAAAAAGAGAGAAAGAGAGAGAGTAAGAGAAAAAGAGAAAGAGAAAATGATATATATTAATTATTTGAAATATCAAACTGATGACATGTTCACAGACAAATCACTGAATGCATTCAGTTATACCAAACAATGAAAACAAGTACGGCATGTTTCATTCAACGTATGATAGCATATAGTGTTCGATAACGTGTTAAGAGAGGGAGAGTTATTGCTCCTTTTTCGTTTCTTCCGAGCGATGGAGCGATGGAGACTTATGATACTCGAAAAATCTATTCAGATAGAGACCTCCATCTTTTCTCTAAAAGCAAACTAATTGTAAAACAAAATGTTAATCAGTAGGGAAATTGGTGTGCTTGATAATGCGCACCATAGTATACTAAAACGGGAGCAAAGAGTACGATAACTACCGAGTGTAAACTAGACGAGAAAAAGGTGAAACTAAACACGCAAAAAATAATCATAACCATAAAACTCTTGCGCAAATATTGTAGATATTATTCTAAATCAATTTGATAGAGTAACTATTTATTCTATATATTCACAGTAGTTGGTATACAAATTTTATATCGACGCAAACTCGCCAATGCGATATAACTCGTTTTAAAAGGATATAAATTGATCAGATCTATGCACATCTAATGAAAACGCATAAAGTCGTTATTCGATAGCAAACAGGAATGAAATGAAAGAAAATTCGTTCAACTATGGACTAGATACGGATAACTGTGTCTATTACAACACGGAAAGTAACGCTAAAGAAACAGTAAGGAGTCATATAAAAAAGACTGGTCACTATAGGAGAAAAGATTAATGGAATAGAAAATGTCTCTAAGGGATTAGAAAAGCCCCCAGTAAACACAGCCTCAGATTGCTGAAAGCAAACGCACGCACACACACTAGAGAAGGTAAACGAAACAAGACGATACCGACGATCGCAATAGGATGAATGACGATTGACGTTGGCGTTTCTTGAGGATTCTCGTGACAATTGCTAACCACTAGACGAGGCCTTCGTACGACAATTTGCATAAGGAAACGGATAATTTGTTGTTATAAAATATGCATACGAAGGATAAAGAGAGAGAGAGAGAGAGACAAAGAGAGAGAGAGAGAGAGAGAGAGAGAGAAAGAGAGAGAGAGCGAAAGAAAATACCAACCAGCAAACAGGAGAAGTAACGTAAAAATAAAGAAAGGAAGGAAGAACTTTCAAGGATGTACAGGGATATGCTTAAGAGCAAGTAGTGAAAAAGTAAAAAAATACTATAGTATTAATAATAAGAGAGTAAGTTCATACCAAAGTAAACAGAAAATATTACATAAAATGGTTTCTTACCAGGAATGTTCGTGATAGTTTTTGGTCTTTGTTTGATTTAGTTTAGTAGTATTTGAACAATTGGACATACAGTTTTTTGTTGGGTTTTGGTAATAGCACAGTCAGTTATTGGTTGGACAGGTGGTTGTTGGTTGGTGCTATAAAATGAAAGAGGAAACGATTTGGTCTTGCACATATATGACACCTGAACACTACACAACATAGATATGTGAACGATGAAAAGAATGTCGATTGGATTTATGAACGATAAGAGAAAGCTGGAATTTAACTGGAATTCGTTTTACAAATCCCGGTACTGCTTCCACCCTAACATCGTAGCCAGTTTCCGTAAATATCACTTCAATTGCATGATAACCCACATCTTGGAAAACACAACCTTTGCACCAAAAGACAAAGACAAGTAATACGGTAAAAACTAAGAACTATACTGACTCGAAAGGTTCAACACCGGTGTAAGGTAACTCGCGGAGGCTTCCTAGGCTACTACTGGAAACGACCGGGTGTCATTGTAAAATAAATGGCATCAGAAATGCTCCCCGTGTTGGATATGCGCTACAAATAACCGCATGAACACGCAAAAAATCAAACAAAAACTCAATTCAAAAACATGCAATACATAAGGCCAATACAATTTGGAGGAATCATACTAAATTTCAAAGATGGTATCCGTCATAAACCAGTTGAGATAACCATACGGGTACGGAGAAGTTACCTGCCCTTAAAACAAAACAAAATAATTCCATCCAAGATATTGTTTTAATAAGACGGCTTAAGAAACAAATCTTATCGTTTTGGTAGGCTATTTGTATTTAACAAACAGTAAACGGAATAATCCAAAATCCATAATGCGTAACGCATTACGCTTTAATGAAATGCCATTAGTTCAGGAAAAAGAGAACTGAGTGAGTGGCGTGAGGCATATATAGGAAAAGGATACTTGATATTTGGAGCGAACATAAAAACACAACATTCACCCGGTTGGCTTATACACTAGACTAAAGGTTAACGGGGCGTTCAAGAGCGTACTGCTGCGTGATGTATTAATGGATAACTATATATTAATGGGTAACATGAACATTTGATTTACATGGAAAAAAGACGCGCATTACTAAAAGAATAGGATGGGCTTTCGGATTTTGGATGGTGTTGTAATTGAGGTTTTGTAGAAACGAAGTGGTTTGCGGTTGTTTAATCACTCCCAAATTTGGCACATATTTAGCACTGTTATTGTCATATCGTTGTAAAAGACGTGTTACTTTGCACATTATTCTTCTAACGGAGCACGTGTTAAAAATTTGATGGCAACCTGCAAGTGTATGGTTGTGTACGTTTCTTCTTCGGTTCATGTGAGTAATACTGGATCTATATTACACGTAGATGTATCTCCCCAATCGATTAAATTTTCATATGCTACCAGTGCTTAGTTTTCGGTGTGCGGTTTCCATAAAATCGCTCATAATAAAACAATACGAGGGTAAAGTCCAACAACGGTGCTACATAGTTGCCGTATTGGGGACTTGTTGGTGTGGTTATGTATTGTGTGTATTAACATATGGAAGTGTGTTGACAATGAGCTAATGTATATGGCTTTCAAAAGTTAGGAGAAGCAGTAAAAAAAAAGATTTTTTGGTGTTTTTTTGAACATAGGTTCCCTTGTGCAGGTGGCTGCAAAATAAGGTTGCTGGGAGGATTGATCGTAAGAAAGTATCTTTTCTTTTCTTTGCATAATATTTAAGTTCAAAGCAAAAGACTCATACTATTCTTCTAGCGTCAATACGTTGCAATAATACCAGACAAGACGATCGGAGACGAATAAGTGACGAAAAACTAGAGAAAATTCCATCCTTCGTTTTCTTTGCAGAATTAATGAGTATGTTTGAACAGTGAACGGTTGGTTAAAGAAACGATTGACATGAGGTAGAAATGCAATGATATCGTAATTTGAACAAATAATTCCACGATCAACCCTCGTAACTAATGTAAGCGTAAGTTAATGCTTGCCTGTTGGTTCAATGGCAGGATGGTTATGTGGTTAAGTGGTTATGGGTTACAGAGCAGTTACATTTGCAAAACAATGAAAGACTTGTGGTTTTTGGTTGCTTTCGGTGTATGGGGATTAATATTGGTAGCACACTTTGGAAGATTTTGGACATTTTCACTAAGTACTGAGGCATTTGGTAGATAAGGTCGGATCGGTCGGAGTTGTGGAGAATATGGAAGGATGACGTTCAGGATATTCCCATGTTATCGTTGAAGAAGGCGAATTTGAACTGCATATCCCACGCTGACGAACACCGACACGACGGGGACGCGGCGACGAGCGTTGCTGATTTAATAACCATTGCTGAAATAGAATCGAATCGAATATGCTTAACTAAGAACAGTTATTAATAGTTATTCAAATTAACACAAAGTAGCCTAGCTTCGAGATGCTTTGTTTCACTTAACTCATATTCTAAATCTTTATTTGTTTCCATTTTTCTGTTGGCTAATATGTAACTAATTACACAATGTGGAAGTATTGATATTAGGATTTTAACCTTTTTTCATTTTCTTGCAAACTGCTCTATCAGAGATCGATCTATACTTGGTTAGGGTGCGTGAATCAGCTTTTGTGTAGCTACTATTTTCTTCAGTACAGTATAATTGTGTTTCTGATCTGTTTGGCTGTACAAATGTGAGCAATTCGTAGTGAAAAAAATTATGTTACGAAATGGGGACTTGCTGTTTAGAGTGAAAACTTAAAAATAATAACGATTCAGTTTGCACAGTGCACCGAACGCCTACCAAACGATTTTGTGAAACGAAGATTGTTCCCACCAAGCCTGTAAGAAATTAACATACTGAGTTGGACTTGGAAAAATTTCGAATCCTTTTAGTTCTTAGTGAGTACTCACTATCAGTCTCCTTCTTCGAACGTAGTGGGGTTTTTCTTTAATAATATGCTGTTCAGCGCTTTAGCATTTAGAAACATTTAAACTCTTGCTGTCTATGTGGTGGTCACACTATTATTGGTTAGAGTATCCTTCGTTTACCGCTTGCAGTCATGAGCAGCTACTAACTGAGGAACTACCAGGGATATCTCTAACTTACAACGCCTTTTTGCAAAAAAAAAATTGATTTCCATACTTGGTTTCTGCTTAAAAACACTGGCTAAGCCTATGTTTAAAAAACTAGCTGAATAATAATTAGTCTCGATTTTCTGGACCTCTTCGCCAGTTGTGCCACTACCGGCAGTCGAAAGGAGCACAAGCTATCTCTGATACTCTGGCACTCAAATTTAGGTTGGGAGTAAGCTAAACAAAAAAGTGCCTTCTTAGCCAAACGTAGGGCCTAGTTCTTACATCGTCAGTGCCACTATGACAGAAGTTTAAGCATTAATACAATCAGTTGTACTGATGCGGATATCAGGACTAAACGCCTTATCGACTATCATGTGTGATTATTGAGTGTTCGGTTCGGTAGCCCTCACACGGCCAATCCAGTAAGTAACGCGTTAAAACATTTGTACTATATCCGATACATAGTGTGTCATATCGTAGCATACAGCAGAAATTCTAGAACGTAACTCTAAAATAGTAATTTCAACACAAAAAAGAAAATGATGCCGAAAAATGGTGTAAACACGTACACAGGAGGCAAGAACCGGTTCGCATCCTTCATTTCTCTCGAAACATCGTGAGAAAATCGATTGATAAAATATACCCAAATCTTCCTGCCAAATATTTGTGTTGCTATGTAGATATTGGGTGCGCAGTGGTGACTGAGACTGTCGCCCAACTAGATTTCAACATCATCCCGCTCTTTGGGACGAAAGGTTAACGTTTCGCGTCCGATTCGAATAAGTTATCACGAAAATGGAACCTTAACCGGAAAGTAAAACAGGTCAATTTAAGTCCCATGCCACCAAATGTCTTTTGTTATGCTGGATGCTGGTGTAAGTTATCCGACGTAGTGGAACCCCGATAAAAACGGAGAAAAAATTCAAAAGGAATTTCGCATGAAAAGCGATTTTTGTCTCTCTGCAAGGGCGCGTGAGCCAACTATAAATACATTGCATCCTGATAAACTAGCGCTCTTTTAATATACTATTGTTGGCATTTCTTTAAGCACCACCCGAAGAGAAGAGCGTGCCCGATAGAGAGCTGTAGTAGGTTGGTAGTAACCATTGCAAAAGTCGTACACTACTCATCGCCGTGTTTTCGACGGCGACTTCTATCCGCAGACGTTCATCTCGAAACCTCGCGGTGGAAAACCGTTGCACGGTTCGTGACCTTTGCGAGTGGTTAAATTAAAGCACAAGAACAAAGCAAAAAGCAAGGAAAGAGGTGACGATCAGTCAGAGTTTCCATGGCTCGTGGCGCATAAGAGATGCGCCCTGGTTCGGAGTACAAGGGGGGTTTGCTAGATAATTTTAGATCGGGACTGCCGCAGTTGGAAGTATCGCGC
This sequence comes from Anopheles cruzii, assembly GCF_943734635.1. Taxonomy (NCBI): domain Eukaryota; kingdom Metazoa; phylum Arthropoda; class Insecta; order Diptera; family Culicidae; genus Anopheles; species Anopheles cruzii. The sequence goes on along the minus strand of NC_069144.1, from coordinate 30,373,163 downwards.
GGCACAGCCCACCAAAAAGGAAAATAACAAATTTGCAGAAGGTTTAAAATTAATCCATCCAAAATCTGTTCTGAAATGGTGTGTGGATGCGGATGCTTGCAATATTCTACTGCGATTGGAGCCTGGGTGGTGCGCGGCGCCGCCCGCTGGTGTGTTTGCACCCTAATTTCATTTTCTATTCCTATCCTCTCTCGCGCCGAGCAAGCCGAGCATGTCCGTCTACTTTCTACCATCATCAGATTGTTTCGCCCAGACCCAGAACCCGGCGTTACATTTTCCCTCTTGGCAAGCGTTGCGCCCTTATGCAGGACAAAAATAAAATGACACAACATATCGCACTAGACGGATTACAGAGCACGATACAGGCGATACCAAACAGAAAATGGCGGCCCGCAGGAAGTAGAGAGTATTGGTAAGAGACAGTTTTTAAAATCCTTATCGAGCTAGGCTGCTAAAAATATAATCGTACCGTAATTCTTAGCTAACTGTGAATCGTGTCCCTATGGACACGAAAAAGTATTTTTAACTCGCGCTCGGCCTTTTTTTCCAGATAAGGGACAAAACCTCGCGCGAAAGGCAATGAACAGTGCAATAAAAGAACTGTTACCAAGTCTACAGAAAGGAGGGCCGAGGTGCTCCTCCCGGGGGAAGGTCTCTATCAAACGAATATGACGAACGAACACTTATAAAATGTATGTAATGTAAAGCTACAAATGCCACGTATTCTCTGACATCACACGAATATCCTTATCACTAGCAGAAAGATACAAGTAAGACATTGTTGTAAAACGCTCCCGTTGCAGGCTTGGCTTTTAAGAAGTAATATGTCTTTAGCACACGTTATATTCCAATTATTTATTCATCCTTCCGTTTTCGTTCACAGACACACACACAGTACACACACATCTATGTGAACAGCTATGGCGAACCATTCAAATGATCCATTCAAATTATTCCGCCACTCAACGTTCACCGGCAGCAGGACAAAAATGTAAGTGAATCTGTATCCGTCGTGTGATTTAAAATAATGTCCAATGGCTTTAAAATTTCTTCATTCGATAGGTTTTAGAAATGAAAGTAAGGGTCTGTGACGCGCGCCAAACGGGAATGTGAAACACGTCTAACTTTTGCCACGCTTCCACGTAGACACGATGTAAATGTAACCTGATCAGAAGCGTGTGCACATGAAGGATGTGTATACGAATGCCAAATTCAATGTGTACAGCTCTACTGTACACAAACAACACGATGTAGAAAACAATCGACTGCTCTTTTGCGCCCTTGCCTTTCACGTTCTTTCGTTCCGTGTTCTGTTTCCGTTCAACGCGCGCGCGGCCTTATTAGTTACAGTGTGTTATGTATGTTATCTCAATATCCATGAGATGAAGCTCATGTCCGACCATGTTTCATCCTCCTAATATGCTGGCCTATAGCTGGTCTGTTTCTGATCGTGCTCTTGGCGATCGCTCGGATCGCACGGGCTACCGTTCTCGGGTACAGAGGAGAAGCTGGCGATAGTAGTGTGCCTCCTGCTAGTCTTTAGTATGGATTGAACTTGTTGCGCTCACTCTTCTTACTGCTATCGCCGTTAAGGCTGTTGTTGGTGTTTGGAGAGCGCATTCGAGTAGTTTTCGATCGATTGACACCGGTTGTCTGGATCGGTGTCACGGCAGTTGCACCGCTGGACAGATTGCCAAGCAAATCGGTGAGACCACCGAGTGCCGATAGGCTGGTCAGCGCATTGAGCGCCCCCGGCTTAGACAACAGTTGCGCCAGCGGGATGGCCGTGGCCAGCGGATTTGCGACCGAAGCGGCAGCAGCTGCAGCAGCGGCCGCATTTGCACCGACCGCCGTCGCGCCAGTGACATTCGAGCTGGCCGCCGCCGCTGCGGCCGCAGATGCCGCGGCAGCTACCGTGGCCGCCGCCGACGGTGGCACCAGTCCGGTCGCGGCCGGCTGAGCACCGCCGGCCCCCTGCGCAGTGGCAGTGACCGCTGCCGTGCTCGCTTCGTCGCCTAAATTCGCCTTCTGAAGTTCGACGCTGTGGGAGGATAAGGAGGAAGTTTGTTAGGTTTAAGAAGAGAGAGAGAGAGACAGACAGAGATAGAGAGAGAGAGAGAGAGTGACAGATAGAAAAAGAGAAATTTGTGAAGGATGTGCCCCGAGAAGGCGCCGGGACGGACGGAAGGATTCGTTTTTGGTGTCATTTGCAGTAATAGAGCAAAGAAAGAGAGAGAGAAAAAGGTTGTGTTTTCGTGTGTATTATAAGGTACATGAGAACGGTTGGGGACAACAGTGTGTGTGGTACAGAGAAATCGGGGAAAGTGCGCCTGGTTTACCTGGTGGTGATGAAGGATTTTGGTGGAGGTATGATAGAGTTAAGTTTAGAGAAAAAAAACTGGTTCGTTCACCGTTGGAAACTGTTAGTACACATAGAGTGTGGATGGCTCTAGGGTTCGGTTTACGAGGAGGACGTTGGTTTTGTGTGCTAAAATGTGGACATTCGCATGTGGGATGGGAGGAAAGAGAGCGCGCGTAACACGGATGCACTGCACACAGAGCATTGCGAGGAGTTGCTTCGACTGGATAGGGATAGGGGGGGTCCCCTTGTACGAGGGTTCAGATCGGTTATGCTTGGTGGACGGATGTGGACTCAGTCGTTCTGTGTTCGAATGACGTTCCTACGAACCACGTAGGTAGCAACAAACTCATTGCTGCCGTTTAAAAACTAATTGTAAAGGAAGGAATCAAACCTATAATAGCATTGTGGGGGAGAAAAATAACACAAATCTATTATTTAAACCAATTATTTAACAAAAAAGAGGCTCGAAACAGAAAATAGAACAAACCTTGACCTAAAGTGTCATCAACGAATTAATACTTTTCCAAACAGTACAGCCACCGTATGAGCGCCAGTGGTTGGTTAGAAAGGTTGGTTACAAGGGTTGGTTATATGGGGAGAATCTAAGGCTCGATCGCCAACGATCTCCGCTTGTTCGTTTTCACATGCAGACCATTAAAAGAACGGGACAATTTGACGATGGGATAAATCACCAGGCTTGCGAGATTTGGTGCCACGTGCACAAACTGGGGAAAACGACATAAGCAATAACAATCCATAGACATAGAGAGGATTAGGCAAACGGAGCAGAACGTACGTAGTTTAGCGGAACAATCGATGGGTCTTTGAATAATTGGGAAAGGAAGAAAGGCATAATTGCGCGCAGAATGTGACAACTCATTATCTGCAATCTTTGTATGATGATGAAAAGCCGTCGAAGTATATCGTCGTTTGAAACATTCCAAGTACATACAGAACCGTGGGTGTTAACGGGGAGGTTAACTGGGAGGGGGAGAGACAGAGTCATTACAAACAAACATGAATGGGATTTACAGAAAACAAAAACTAATTTACAATCGCCAGTATCTAAACGTCTCGTAAAACAATAGGACCACGAACGAAACTTGACCACGCAAAGGGACATTCGGAGAGCGCTGAAGTTTAAACCACCATACATTCTCGTAGAGACAAGGAAGAGGCAAAGTTCATTTACACATTTACTACAGACCACCGGCAGTTTGTAAAGAGGAAGACAACTTTTTACAAACAACCACATTTGCATTACAAAGGGATCTATAGAGACAGAGACACAGAGAGAGAGAGGACCAGAGACACTCATGTGATTCAATGTAGTTTTTAGTGCACGAACATAATTGGATACAGCTACTACGAGACAGAGAGAGAGAGAGAAAGAGAGGTGAACTTAATAGGGTTGCAATTTCATCGTATCAATCGAGAGAGGGTGGATAAGAGAAAGGCACGATTTCCTCCTGAATGTAGTTCCCCAGCGCCGAGTATAGTCAGTGACCAAATATAAGAGATATAAAACGGTTGAGCAAACGAAATCTGCACTTACCTCATGTTGATCAAGTACTGGGCCAGCGCGACCGAGTCTGGATTGCCCGTTATGGTGATCGTGCGATCCGTGTTACCGCTGTCGCGCTCCTCGCAGTTGGAAATGCGGATCATAGCGCCGGAGATTTGGCGTATTTCGGCAATCTTGGTGCCGCCTTTACCGATGATGCAGCCTATCAGGTCGTTGGGTACGGTCATTTCATGCGATTGCGACTGAACTTGAGCTACGTTGCGGTTGTTGTTGGTTCGCAGCTGAGAACCGGCCAAAGCGGCGAGAGCTGCGTAGGGTATATATTGGCAGGCATTAGCTTTTGTACGAACAACTTTCATGATCTTTTTGTGACAGTTCCGCGAGAATATTGGAATCCCGGGACGATGTCCGGCGGCGGGGAAAGGTAATCAGAATCTCAAAGATTGCTTACCAGTTGGGTTGAGCCCTCCGGTGTTTGTGGGAATCGCACCGGCTAATCCTAGCGCCGCCAGGCCAGCGAGCGGATTTTTGGCGATTCCTGAAACCTGTGAAGAATGGCAATCGAAAAGAAAACAAGTACCATTTTTAGCATTCGACGTTGAGATCAATCAAAATCACTATGTGGTAGAGGTGTGTGTGTTAGGAAGTTAGGTGATTGCTATTTCAACTTGTATTATACCGGGTGTTGCCACCAGCCTTGTTAAACGGGACAATGTTACAGTGACGACAATAAGTGTCGCATGACTAAAGTAGTTTTGAGCCGAAACCGAAAATACTGTTATTTTATTACAATGTAAAGACGTGTACAATGTTGTTGTGTACTGGTTTCATAAATGATTTCTTTTCATGTGTCCTAGTTTTGGGGCCGTATTACATGGTTTGGGAATTGGTCATCAACTGGTGTTCGATTTTGTGCTTGGTTTTCGTGACTTCAATGCGATGCATCCTGCCCAGACATATCTTAACAAAAACTTCACAAACAGGTTACAAATTAAAGTGAACGATTTATGGTGTTCAATTAAAGTATGGTTTATCTCTGGCTGACCCAATTTTATCGATGTTTAAATCATGGCTAGGTGAAACATATAAGCCTTATATACGGAAAAAACGCAGACTTTTCTAAATCGGCTTTGTCGACCATTACTCTGTTGATTAGTACAGATTAGTATTATGTTTAGTATAGATTAGTATATTAGTAATATACACAGGGACTGCCGACTAATGACCGATCAGCGTGGCAGTGAAAGTTTTTGTGCAAAACTAGCATTATTAAGCACACCGAATCACTACTAGAATGACGGCAACATGAACGTTTGACGGCAATGGTAACACTAAACATTACTAAAAGGGACACATTTTAAAGACGAGAAATTTTCCAAAGCATTCGTGTCGGTTGGTGGTGAAAAGGTGGGTTCATGCTCATAAAGCATTAAAGCATGATCGTGTAAATGTATGTAATCATGTAGTCGAATACAGTGAATTAGTATTATAAATAACGATCAATAATCAAGTGGTATGTTCGCGCTAGCTACAGGTGGTGTAAGAGCCGCCCAATGTATTCTCTAATAATCATAACATTTAAATAGCTACGGCAATCAAGCATATGTACATGTTTTAGCCATCTACTTAGCCGACTACATAGATTAGTTTGATTTATTCGTCGATTATATGAAACGAGCTATACAATCAATAAACCCTTTAATAACTAAAATAATGTACAGGGAGAGTCATAAATGTCACAAAAATGCAACATAAAACCATTATCTACTCCGAAATGTGAAAAAGGAATTTGGTAAAACCATAGAGAAAGGCAACAGAAAGCAATCCACTGCTGCTCGGGGAAAAAGGTTCTGCATTGGTTTGAAACGGGCAGGGTGTACTAAGAACGATTCTCGTTTACTGGAAAAATCCCATCATTAATGGTGATTTCAATTAGAATGGGGTAGGATTTGGTGGATCTTGGGACTTTTGCTTGGATCGGGTATTACTCTGCCAGGCAAAATCAGCACCAATCAAAAACGATTAAACTCACATCAGGTATCGGTTGTAGATGATGTGGAGGTATCGCTCCCTGTAGATGTGTTCCTTTTAGTAATGGATCGGCTAAACCAGAGATGCCCGCATGCAAGCCACCGGTAATGGCAAGTGGAAATACTGTGCAGGTCTAAACGAACGATTTATGAGACAGTTATGTTGAAACAGACAGATAAAGAGAGAGAGAGAAAGAGAGAAAGAGAGAGACAGAGAAAAGAGATACAAAATGATAGCAAAACATACTGGGCTAGTGTGTAGTGCAAGCCATTCAGAAGAAAAGCTTTACTGGACTTGGTTCAGAGGATTTTTGGGTTCTTTTACATTCGGTTCAACCGAACATCGTTCTATGTTTTTCCTAACAGTGTCCAAATAAGAAATAACTCCATTGAATAGCATACTTCGAACTGACGTTTGGCGCATAAAAGCCGTTGAATCGGTATAGCATAGAAATAGATGATTGATCTACGCGTGATCCATCCATTTGATTCTTTGTTAACTATGATTGAACATTTTCATTACAACACCTAATTTCAGTCATTGGTTGAACTCTACATCCTTGTTTGAAGTATTATTTCATGATTCAAATGTAAGCAAACAGATGAAAGCACAAAAATGTCACACTTTCTGTATGCATAACGTTAATATTGTTACATCCGTCATAATTGAATGTTTATTTTCGGGTTAAGAGAATTAGAAAGATGCGGGACCAAAAAAAAGATCGTCATGGCGGGTCCATATGCTACAATAAACCTGCGATTTAACATGACTATCATTTCCTTGTTCGTAGATTAATTTAGTTAAAAAAAAACACGGCAAAACTCAGTGTGATGGCTGGCTTAACATGTAAGGGCATTATTCGGGTCGATTATTTGTGGCCTGTAGTGCAATAAAGACAATGAAAAATGAGCTTGAGTTGAGTTTTCATCTCTCGGGGAGTGTTTAACTCGGTCATAGTTGAAAAAGCCATTATCAATTATATTGTGTAATCAATCAAGAAGCAGATTTAGCGCGGAGTTCACTACAAGAATTGTGACAAAATAGCGGACAAAGCTGGTCTAATTTTAGTGACAATTGGAATCGAACATCGTTACTCAAAACCTATTATATATAGAACGCTTTGGCAAGCAAGAGGTAATCAGGGACAGAGAGAGTTTCATGATGATTTTAATGTTCATGGTTTGGCAACCGAGTTTATTTTTGTGACGGTCCACAATACTTACTTCTTGCGCTGGTACCGCGTAGTTGCCCTGGATGGTGTAAGCCTGTCCGTTAGCCACGATTACCGGACCATTGACTTGTGGTTTTGGTCGATACGGAATGGTGGCTCCCTTGGGAGGGGACTAGAATTCAATAAAAGTGGCATGTATGTGATTAACATTTAGTTCTACAGACCATCATCACTAAAAAGTGCATACGCTGTTAATCTCTAAGAAATGAGCAATAGTTCACTTATGAACAACCAGAATGGTCCTACTATTTCGATTAATGCCTAAAGTAAGGTAGAATCTTCTTCGATGTAATAAATTTGCAGTGAGAATCAGTGAACATTTGCGTAACCTTTTCCAAACACGTGTACTTATATCATTTAGACAAACTTTGAATCAAACCCGGCAAGGTTCGATAGGCTTTATGCTCTCATGAATCATATTTTAAATAACTTTCGCTCAGATTATGGTGGAAAACAAAATGTTAGTAAAACATTTGGGAACAATAAATATGCGTTTAACGCTCTTTTATATGCTGTTAAACAATTTAATTTTCAACTTCGGCATCATGCGGAATTCTGAAGCACTGCCTTCACATTCTTGCTTCTAGGACTTTCTTCGAGTAGAAATAGCGACTAGTAGTCATTGGCAAAAACGACAAACAAAATATGACCTAATGTCAAAGAAGCTCAAATCCAAACCAAAACACGCATTGGTCTAGTTCCAGGTGAGAAAAAGCATATAAATTCAACTTTAGACAAAGCTTGTGATTGATCAACGATAGAAAAATATTGAAAGTGGTACATATAAGGCCGAGAAAATTTTCATACGCATTAATAGAAACAAAACGAGAAAATTTCCCTAGGTGCCAGAAAAAATGAGTGAAAATCCTAGTCAAAAACAATTATTATGCTGTTAACAAAATATGTTTTGCAAACTTACCTCCAGCATAACACAGCATATGTGATAGATACATTGCGTGATTGATTCCGCTGATCCACTAAGTGTGACAGCGCGTTCCGTAGAATTTGGCAACATTTCACTTGCAACTTGAATCGAACACCCCGTGATTTCTCGAATTTCTTTGATTTTCGAGCCGCCTTTTCCTATGAGGCGAAAAGTTTAGTAGAAAATAAATGAGTACAGAACGATAAAGAACCACAACCATACGGCTTCTTACCGATCAAGGAGCCGCACTGACTAGCTGGCACAATCAAGCGAATTGGAATTTGCGTTTTACCCTGTGCAGTTGTATTGTCTTGAAACTGTGAACACCACTGCGGGAGAAGAAAACGAATCCATCCGTTATTATTTTACTTGTTAAAACTGACATAATACAACGAGCGTGAACATTTTTGTGTAACATACGTACCTCTTCGAATTTTTTTGTAATAAGTGTAAAGGCTTTGTAGATAGCACTTCTTGATCCGGAGACGGTGACGATTCGTTCCGGGCACGAGCAGTCTGATATGTTGATTTTTGCACCCGACTGAATGCCGCACAAATTGGTAAAATTGTGGCGTTTGTGGTCGATACGTATCGCATGCAAAAAAGTTAAACAAGAAAATACAAAATTAACAAATTTACGGAATACGGAGATTATAGAAAATCTTTTTCATTTAGCAGTGGGAGAAGTTATAAGTTTTTTTTAACAAATTCTGTTCTACAGTTTTTGAATTCAACCATAAGGCCACCTTTTATACTGTTTAGAAATTTCATAAACCAACACAAATTATTCTTATGTATTCTATAGCAGCAGCAATGAAAAACACTGTCTATAAAAAGTGTAATAAAAAACAATGCTCATACTAGGTTTTTCATAAATCTTAGAAGAATGGATCGGGTAGTATTTTCTAAATAACATACTACGTTGAGTCGGTTTAAAGAAACGTTAAAAACTATTTTTAACCATTGTATAAAATCTCATGAACTCTGACGTTTTCGTGATTGTTATGCGCCTCTTTTGATATCCTATTCATGCTTTGCCTTTAACCTAAGTTGAGACTGAGAGATATTAAGTGAAACAGAAAGTATGACCTCTTTTAATAAACAGTGCGGTTAACATAAGGAACTGCTTTTCTAGTACTATACTGTTTTACTATTTTGCTCCATTCACTCTCTTAACACCCATGTGCTTACCTCTTCCCTAAAACGCTTAACGATTTCTCCCTTTTTTCCAATGATGCTTCCGACCTCCTAGAAGAAAGTAAGAGAAAATGAAAGAAAACACGATGTAAGTTTTGTGATAGCATAAAATAACATAAGCATAAATATATTTAAACCATTGATTGATTATCGATTTTTTTCGATTCATTCAAAACAATGTCAAAACAATAAATATAGGATAATATAATTTTCATACGATTACATAATGTTAATAATCAATCATGTAAATCAATACCGTGTCTATGAGATCCCCCCTCAAGATCATTATTCAAGAAGACATGATGTAACAGAGAAAGCGGTACTAAATAACGTTTATAATTGTAACATATGTTAACACTCAAAAGTACCATTGGGCTAAAGTATAAGGTATTATGAATAACATTTGATTGTCGCTATGTCGACACATGATCAGATAGAGATGTTTTAATTCTACCGATAAATGTTATAGCAACATAATAATAATCCTTCGGGTGCTTCGAGCAAGATGAATATAAGGGAGGATACTTATTCTTGCGCAGAAAGAAAACCCAAAACCTCTGCGGTGCTAATTCAATGAATCTAATTAACCATAAATCAAGCAACGCAAAGGCCAAACCGCAAACTTTCACCATCGTCAAAACTTGGAAGAGCGCAAACCTAGTGCACCCCGCCGTGCCTCTACCCTCTTTGCGTTCCGTGGTCAATATGAGAAACATTCATTCGCGCGCGCGTCTGCTTCCGCATGTTTGACGCGGCCAAAAACCAAGCCAACAAGACACGCTACTGCTATTGAAGTGAATTTCGCTTGCGTTTAATTAGAATTTACAGAGAATCTTAGAGCAAGTGCCGTCTCAGGGTAGTGCCGTGACACCAACAAAAGACTCGTGTAAAAAACGGAACCTTCTTGCGAACCACCACACACAGCTGCGATCTGTGGAGCGGACTACGACGACGAAGAGTTTCGCTTGCGTTCGCGGATTCTCCTACCGCGGTCAATATATTGCTTGTCTTTACTAGCTCTGGTCCTAAACTACCTAAATGCAAGCCCACTGGTCTACTGCTTTGACCGACTAATCACAATTGCTCAAACACGAGAAGTTCTGCAACCATTTTCTCTTAATGTTTGTCTATCATTAAAAAAAACTTATGATAGTTAGGAACAGTGTAAAATACTCATTCAACAGCGAACTTTCTTTTAAGCCCAAATAAAATACTTTGCAACGATAGACTCTACTTCTCGTACATTTCTTGTGCAGGTCAAGATCCTAGAAATGGCAATGTATCCTTCATTCTGTGTGCTCACTGACGCGTTTCTACAAATATCATGGCGACGAAGAACCCTCGACCGACCGAAATCTCCCAGGGGGAACACTGCACGCGAAATTCAGCGATTTTGTTTAAAAAAATTAAATAGCTTCATCCCAGGTACGTGACACGCCAGTCGTCTGCAGCGTCATCTCGTGCGACAGGGAGGTAAGTTTAGATCGCGAACCGCTCGTTTTTTATACATGACTAATTAACGGAATAAACCGTAGACTTAAATTTAGATGCCAGCCCGCGCGTCAATCTGGCGCGGTTTTGCCATTTTCCTCGGCACTAGGCGCGTGGTAGCTAGTGTGCCTTTACTACGTTTTGATTGTTTTACGATGGATATGGGGAAACTATTATTTCATTTGCGTTATCATTTATGGCCAATTACAATTTAAAACCCGCGATCAGTGTTTAAGCCTCTTATCGTTCGTTTGCTGTTCTAAACGATTATTGGATTCGATGAACAATGATAGTTCGCTGTTTAATAGCCTAAGCTTTGTTAGACTTTTTCGTTCGAGAGAACCTTTCGAATATTGTAACACGAAATCAGTTGTGGGCAAAAGAAATTGATAAGGTCCAAAGCATCATGGTAAAATAAAATAAGTTGGAAAAAATTCGTGAAATAATCGCTTGAAGCACCAAGTTTTAAAATCTTTTTTTTTATTTTAAAAAAAAACGAAGCATGTTGGTTGCTTTCTTTGTAAAGTGGAACGGTTAAATGCTTAGTTGTTAACAAAGAACACCTTTGAATGCAGTTTTTGCAGCAGACGTTGAAAATTTTCTTTAAACCGAGTCCCCTCGAAAATTGTGGTATGCGACGGGAAGAAGTATATTAGTACATTACTCATTGCTGAGTTTACAACTAAAGCCAGCCAAAATATGTACTGCTTTATGTGAAGCGTGAAAAACAGAAACCTGTCCGACAGGGTGGGGCGGGGTCCTCTTCGTATGCTCAGCGATTTCTACCCTTCAAACATGCATAAACTCTTGAGCAATGGTATCTTTAGTCGCAAAACGTGAGCGAGTGGACGTTAAGGTATAAAAAGGGTACCTTGCCTCAGCTTGCTTGTGTTGTCTTTGACGTTTTTTTATTCTATATATCACTACCGTAGTGCTCCTGTACTTGGACACAAAAAAAAACCCTTTTGATGGCGAATATATGCTCAGCGATGATCATGAAAATGACGAACCTGACCAGGAGACGACGCACGAGGGACTAGACTACCAACGAAAACATGCTTGCAGTGTTTCTGGAGGTGTGGGAGGGATTCGTACCCATCTGCTCACCCCTTTTTATTGCTGAATATGTAACACATATCCAGTCTGAGATTTTCTTTTTCAAGTGCTACGGAGGCGCATATAAAGTGCACTCGCAAGGCTGCCGGGTACCAGAGTGTGTGTGTGTGTGTGTGTGTGTGTGTGTGTGTGTACGTGGCACAAAATGAATGGAGAAATGTTTACTGCGGAGCGTTGGCGTTACAGGCTGGGAATAATATAAGTAGTACTACTCAACATTAAGTGATGTATAATTAAAGAGTCTACTTTTCGTTACAACAGCAGAAAATCATCTTCTAAGCTCGGAAAAGGTTGCAGCCTAATGAATTTTCAAGACAAGAGAGACATTTTTGAATTTCCAAAAAGTGGGCACCTTTAGTAAAGAAAGTAACAGCAAGTTACTGTTAACCACTCAATATTAGACATGTCATAAGCATTAAAAGGCAGTACGTTCGTGATGTATCCTGAGACATATTTGAATTGTTTAGCTTAGCTAAATTAAAAGCTTTCACCAACCTGCATATTGCAGCATAACATCGCAGATGTACGATCATTCCAATTATTAATAAATTCATTCCATACTAAACAAAAGGGTCTTTATAAGCAAGGGGATTGGCAAGAATCGAGAAGTATCTCAGACAAATGACATTTTTCAATAATGCGTTTTGTGAGGGTTAATTAAGAATGAGACAGAATAAGACAGTAGAGATCGAACATAAATATTGCCACATGTTGCAACTACATTTTTATCCTTCAGCACTTTCTAATAGAAGCATAAGTTTATCTTCTGTGCATGTCCTTTTAAAAGTCAATACAAAATATTTATTTTTACCGAAAGGGTTTCAAGAAACCATTTAAAAGAAACCGGATTCGTCCGTGGTTCCTTACGTTTGAAGGCCCTGGAAAAGATCCGGAAGTCTGGAAAATGGATGCTACATGAACGAATTGAACGAAAGGCAGCAGAAAAGCGGAAAAAACAAATGTCAAATTTTGCTCACCAGGTACAAACGGAAGCCATTTCTTCATCACATTGTGATTGGGGATGGAAAGTGGATTCATTTTGAGAATCCTAAAAAGGACAAATCATGGGTCAGCCCGAGAAAACCATCTACTTCGGCTGCAAAACCAATGCTGTGTTGTCTGGTGGAACCAGAAAGGTGTGGTGTATCAGAAGCTCTTAAATCCTGGTGAAACAGTTAATACAGATCGACTATTGACAACAAATGATCAATTAGAACCATGCCCATGCGCCAATCGAAGAACGACCAGAAGGCACGGTAAGGTAACTTGGCTCCTTGACAATGCGTCTGGACATAAAAAAAAACAAAAACTGGTTCAGGATACAATCAAAGCCCTTGGCATGGAGCTGATACCTCACCCGCTGTATCCATCAGACTTTCCACCAGACCAGGCCCCCTCCCTTTCGATTATTATTTATCATCGATGGAACACACATTGGGTGAGCAGCACTTCGATTCCTACGAGGAAGTCGAAAATTGGAAGACTAATTGGTTTGCTTAAAAAGACTAAACATTCCTTTGGCGTGGCATCCACAAATTACCAGCGCAATAGGAGAAATGTAAAGCTAGCGATGGCTCATTCTTTGAAGAACATAGTTTTTCATGTCAATGCAATAAACATGATTTCTTAAAAAAAACGATTTTTGACTTTTAGACCTGTTATAGGGCAACATTGTACTTTCCCAAATTTGACAAACATTGAGCAGCAGTTGTTTCGTATCTGAAGTACACTTTCTTCATCGTAACAGTACGAAAACAAACAAAAAACCTCCGTGTATCAGATATTCTCCACCTAGCTGATTGTTTTCTTCGCTTCTCCTCAATGAAGTGCAACTGCAGGCGAATATTGCACAGTGAGACTGTCCGGTACAACTTTGTCGTTTTTCACACAACACTTCCGGTTTTTAATTCGGAAATATTCAATTTAAAAAAATTATGTGTTCAAAAATTTACATCCAAGACCCTCCCATACACCAATCCAATGTCGATAATCTCGTACAGAAACATGAAACCCCAATAACGGAATACTTTCTAGGCAATCTACTAAAATAAATCAATGAACCGATTGAGGAGACGGTTTGGAAGCTTTGTACACTCCGACGTAGAATTAAAGCCAGTTAGAGAAAGTCGGAGCAATAAATGTTCAGACTGCTTCCTTCGTTAAGGGATTTTCAAGAAATGCTTCCGTCATTACGAACATGTGTTTTACACGAGCTGCCATTTAACAGTAGCGCATGCGCTTCAATTTTTTAAATATGAAATTGATACGATGGCGATGGCTGTCAGCCACGGCCATGCAGTTATTTTGGTGACGGCGGAAGCATTTCTTCGAAATCCCTTAACGAAGGATCCTTGCCTTGGAACTTTTACTGGTCTGTCTTTCTCTGGCTCAACTGATTTTACATAGAATAATGTGAGAAATTGTAGTCCAGAAAGCAAGTCTTACACGAAATCAAGTTTGAAAAACTGTAAATCAGCCAACGGAAACATACCTTGCCTTGCATGATGAGTCGTATTGTGAGGGTTACCGCCGGGTCTTCGGATAAGTTGATTTCGGTGAGTTTTACTTTACTTTCCTCCATGTTGGCGAACGTTTTGAAAACGAATGTTTCGCTTAAGAATGCTAAACTTTATTCACTGCGCCGTATCGTGTGTAAGGGCTTGGGATACTTTCGCGAAACACGCACACACAGGATCAACTTTCGTTTTTAATAAACTGCAAAATTTACGGTACACAGAACACAATTGTTTAACTAAGATAATTTTTAGGTGTTACATAAATGCAATAGCACACAGCGAACAGTGGAAGGGCCCCCACAAACAAGAAAACGCTTAGAAGTGTAGCAGATATGCATACTACTTGCTGTTTGTTTTTGGTTTCACATGTTGTCCGCTGAACACTCTTGATTTAAAAGATAAATTGTAAAGTAAACTTCCCGATCTCAAACGTTGGCTTCCATTTCATCCATAAACGATCCAAACGCTAGTTTCTAACATTGAACAGCCCAGTAGATATTTTTATCTACTGGGCTGTTTTAATGGAACGAAAATGGAATAAACGAAAAGCCGAATATTAAGAGCCTAAGCCCAACCATCTGGAATCCTTGGAAGGTGCAATATCAACCGAAGAGTCAGTTCAGCGCAATTAGGGATAAAAAAACCTTCCACAAATTTTACGTGGTGTTGTTTGTTATGGTTCACGGAATACATGCTTCACTTCAGGACACTTATGTTTTGCTTGAATGCGCTGAACCCACAGTATCAACAACGCCATCAAGTAAAATTTGTATACATTTTTCTCATTTTCCGCACATCACTCGCAACCTTCGTCACGAATTAACCGTTGAACACGAAAGTTGGCGGCTACGTTGGTCTTTAGGATGGATCGAGGGGGATTACAACTCGTCTGGAAGAAAAAGGAAAGAAAAGCGTGTTTAACAATGGGAAGGATTAGGACAGAATCACTTATTATTAGTTTCTACTATGCTATCGAATCCAATAAGCTTCACTGCCTAATAGATAAAATTGAAAAGGTGTTGTAAACACCTTTTCTATATAACTGGTTGTTATTGAAGAAATAGCATCGCGACGCAGTAAAAACATCGGGAACGTACAACAGTTAGTCAACAATTTCATCTAAGAGCTGCGGTTTGAATTTTCCAACATTGAGAAGCAATTGGTATGAGATAGATTCAATCAAATGTTTGCATTGGTCCTACGCTTCAATTTAAGTGTTAAACATTATCTTTTTATCTCTACTCTTCTTGTTTATGTGATTCAAACGTTGCCATTTACCATATTGACAAAAAATCTAAACTTTCAAATCGAAAGATCCACGTTATTGATCTATTAATTGAAAATACACAACTTTTCAACTGCTTCCACGGGGTTCTTCATGACTTTATGGTCATGAACTAGTTTTTTTACAATTTTATAATTTTACCATTTTTGCCATGGCGATAGAGTAGGTACGACGATCAAATGAAACCCGGAGCTTGCTTTGGATAATCCTATATAATAAGGAGATATTGGCATATTTTTGAAGCAAACGGCTGCATGGTGGGAACCTGCTTCTAGCCAGAGTGGTACTCGTATGATATCGCAAGGACCGAATGCGATTTCTTTTTCTGTATATGGCAGACACATACGGTCACATGGAAACTACGCAAGTTACGCAATGGTAATGAGGAATGTGCGCCATCGTGGACGACAAAAACAGAACTGAAAATACCGGGATGCTGCTTTTCTGCAAAGACTTATATCAGGTTAATACCGTTATATGAACTCGCTCCATTGGATCTAACCAATACCAAAGAGAAGGTTGTGCTGTGCTGGTGCCGTAAAGCGATGTGAAAGATCTTAAACCGTGGAACCATAAACAGGATCACATAGCGACATAGTTGAGAAGACGGCAAAATGATGCCATAAGGGACTGCAAAAAATAGAACGAGGGTGAAGAGCAGAGCAGAACGAATTCCACGCTGCTTCGCACATGTTACAAGCGCAGCTCGTGTATTATGGTCACAACAGCTTTTTAACCTAAAAAAATCATCCACAATTTTATCAACACTAAAGAGACTCGAAATTCTGAGCAAAACAGATATTTTATTCGGATATTTGAACTATCATCGATGGCCCTGAATTTGTTCGCGGCAAATAACGAGCAACGGGGACACTTTTAAGGGAGAACCGCGAAAGTACGGCAATGCTCACGAAAGTGAGAAGGAAAGCCTAAACTGAAATTGCACAGGGCTGTGGGCAAACGCACCATCAACACAAAACGGAAACTAAAGAACCAACTCGCATCGCATTTGGGTACCATATCTAGACGGATTGGGTTTTTGTTGTAGCCATATCATTCGCTCCATCAAGCAACGAAATATTACCAAAAACAAACACCTGCCCCAGCGGGTTATCACTCTTCATAGCAATTCTGTGTGATTTTTTTTCTTCGAAAAAGAATGTTTTATTTGACAAGGCTCTAGATTTTTAAATCATACAGTATGTGGCGAGATTCCGTATCGGAAATGCAAACATGAAATTTATCCAAACCGCAGAGCATTTATCAAATTTTCAAACTGCGCCAGATTGTAATTATGTTGCTTAAGCTAGATATACAGGGTGGTCAAAAAAGCGTGCACTTTTTCATTTGGTTATAAAACAAAAATGGCTTAATATTTTTTCGATGCTTGAACTTTTATTTGAAAGGTTGATTCCCATCATTTTTTTATGTAAAACAATTTTGGTCAAATGTTAACCACGATTGGATTGGCAGTAAGTTCATAAGTAACTTGAATTTGGGTCTTGAGGTTGTCAATAGTTGCTGGTTTATTCGCATGACATAAATATCAATTGTGGCTGTCGCTGTATGGTACGTAGCGCCGTCCTGTTGAAACCAAATGCCGTCCAAGTTCTCAGCTTCAATTTCGCCAAAGTACCAATTAGCCATAATCTACACAAAACAGTCACTCGTTGTGGGCGTATTGGCTTCTCTTGCACGATAACATAGCCACCGAGGTGGAAATGAGCTTCAATGAAATGTGCTTTTCACGAATGAGTTGACGACCTACCACTTTGGAAATAAATTTTCCATATTTTCCTATTTTCTGCAACCAAAATAGTATTTTAAACATAAATGTGAAGTAACTACCTTTCAAATAAAAGTTCAAGCATCGAGAAATACTCAGCCGTTTTGTTTTTATACCCAATTGAAAAAGTGCACGCTTTTTTGACCACCCTGCATTTCATTACTACTTGACCGAATATGCACCAGTTGCATTTTAAAGTATTATGTTATGTTTCATTCAACGGTCTTCAATGAAAGAGAACCATCGCTAAAAACCATCATCATCATCACAGGGATGAATGTTTTGTATTTTTTCAGATAAAAATGTATTTATCAGCTGCTCTATGTTTCATATGGATAAAATGGTATCATGAAAAAACAGTTGATCATGACAACATTTCGCATGTTCGTGGAGGCGGACAGTAGAACAAAATGCAGTTAACATTTAGATTCACTCTCTCGCTCTCTCCCCTCTGATAATGTTTAAATAAAATAAAAAATTGAAAATCCTGCGAAAACTAAGACTATTACTGCCGAAAGCAAAAAAATGCAATGAAAATTAATTTTTACGTAACAAAAATAAACTTACAATTTTTTTAATCTTAGAAGAACTGACCGGGCCGTATTTATAAAATAAACTTATGGCAGAATAATATTTATGGGAAATATGGTTTTTTTTTACTTAGTAAATCCAAACACCTAGAAGGTACAGACAGATCCAAATTCGCATTAGATATACGCCAATGGCGTATCGAATAATGTTTGAAGTAGAAAGATTTAAGTAAAAACTGAAAACCTGGGGTAATCTAACGGTTCAATCTTTAGATTAGGGCTGCAAATTATGTGCCAAATGGAAAACTCGCCGACCCAAACCCATATCCAAATATAATTGAAAACAAAATATTTCAAATTCCAGTTTCCCATGAATATTAAACATTTTATTTTACCCTTCTGTCCAGGTCAAGGAATATTTTGTATTCAAAGCAATTTATTTACCTTCTTCCTAAAATGGGTGACAGACAAAGATAGACATAATATAATATGAAGTAGTACGGTACAGCATCCGAGAATCTTGTATTTTTGTTTTTTTTTGCTTCCATACAGGAGGTAAACCGTGTCTGGCCGTTACCAGTTACATGTAATTTTTACAGTTACACCTTGCCACTGAAGTAATCCCGCACACCAAAGTTTAAGTTTTTCTTTAACTCTGGTTCCTGTAGACTAAAGTTAAGGTCGTAAAAGTTTTCCGCGTCAACGCGTTATGTCAGGTTCACACTTCAAAAAATGCTGTCACTATTTTTTCTTTACTCCATTCAGTTGTGAGTTACAGGGTGTTAACAATGGAGGTCAACGAAGGAAAAATTCCGTACATTTTACAGTTTTTGTCTGATAAAGGTGAAAATTCAAGCTAGGCCGCTGAAATTTTGCATGGTGTTTATGGTGCCAACACTTTAACAGCTAGTTGCGACAAATTTTGGTTTCTTCGACCCGTTTAATTAATTTTTAATGTTAAAGATGCACCTCGCCCAGGCAGATCCGGTATCGAAAATGTCGATAAAAACACAGAAATAATCAAAGTTGATCGGCATGTTAGTAGTCAGAGCATCGGTCAGGAGCAGAAGATTACCTATCAAATAATTTTAAGCCATTTGCACAATGCTGGATTCACAAAGAAGCTCGATGTTTCGGTACCACACCAATTGACACTAAAAAACGTGATGGATCGAACTTAAATTTGCGTAATTTTGGCCAAATGGAATGAAATCGACCTTTTTCTTAAACGGATGGGTACTGGGGATGAGAAATGGGATACATACGGACAATACTGTCTAAAAGTGATCGTGGTCTAAGCGTGGTGAAGCATCTTACCCGGTGGTCAAACCAGGACTTACGACGAGCACAGCACGGTTCTACTGAGTATATGCTGGGTCTTGGAAGGATTCGTTTATTATGAGTTGCTTCCGTGTAGCCAAACACTAAATTCTGTTCTCTACTGTCAACAACTGCACCATTCGAAGATAAAGATTGACCAGAAACGGCCAGAATCGGCCAACAGAAGAGGTGTTATGTTCCATCAGGACAACGAAATGTCACGCATGACTTTAGTGGCCTGCCAGAAAGTCCGAGAGCTTGGTTGGTAAGTTTTAATGCATGCAACGTACAGTCCGGACCTTGCACAAAGCGATTGACACCTTTTTCGCGGATTACAAAATTAAATGAGCGATGAAAAACTGAGATTAAAAAAGGATTGTGAAAATGGATTGCTCGAGTTTTTCGCCAATAACGACTAAGTCTTCTACATAAGAAGCATTATGAAGGTATTTTTAAATAGGCAACAAAATGGTGCATGTTTGACGCAAATCGGACCATTGGAAATCTGTTAAATATAGTTTTGGAGTTCACCCAAAAATTATGGATTACTTTTTAGCCAGCCTTATATTAGCAGCAAAAATAACGAAGCTATCAATGCTAACATGTGAATGCTTTCGGTTGCAACATTCTAGATGGAATACCTGAAGAAGCTATGAGATTCATCTTATTCGACCAACAGATATTCCTTAACTCACTTGATCTTCATCAGGACTGCGTCCGTGTATTTTCAGAGTGGTGGAGGTGCAGCTATGATTATTCTTTTGAGGAATTATCCGCCGAAACTTTGTGATGGTACTCGACTTACCATAAAAAAGTTAATGAATAAAATCATTGAATCATCATCATTGAATCATTTTAAAGGGAAAATGTAAAAAGGAAGATGTACTATTACCGCAGATTCCCAAGTTAACGACGGATACGCGCTTTTTAAAACTAAAAAAGTGTGCAGTTTTCTTTGCGACTCGCCTTTGCGATGACAATAAACATGGCGCAGGGAACAATCGTTACAAGTTTGTGGATTAAACCTAGAATTGTTGCTTCTCCTACGGTCAATTGTATGTGCCCCGCTTGGAAAATCATCAAAGAATTTCAATAAATACCATTGAAATCAACGGTATGATTTTCCTAATCATTTTTCATATGCAGTGGAACTAAAATAAAATACCCAATTCTAATTACAAAACCAAACCAACTGAAATTGGAAGAAAAAACACTTTAAGAAGCGCAGCAACGCGCGCATCGAGTATAACAGGTTGTTCAATAAGTTTTGAGCTTCAATAACATACGGCGCTTCATTCTTTGTTTACAAGTTAGTATCAGACGTGTCATAGTATGTGTTACAAAAGAAAAAATATCAAGTATCGTGCAGTGGTTAAAAGCTGCGGGCACAATGAGCGCCGCATTCGCTAACAAGGGAACAAACACATATTCAAATGCTCCTTTCTCGCCAACATTTGGAGCGTTTTCTAAAGGATAAAGTGGATTTTGTGCATTCAATCATCACTGTGGACGACACTTGAGTCTATTACCATGATCCTGAATCAAAACAAGAGGCTAAGGAGTACTTTGAACCTGGTTCTTCGACTCCGAAACGAGAAACGAGTTCGTGTCCAGAAATCGCCCAAAAAGGTGTTAGCATCAGTTAGGTTCGAATTATTGGAACATCCACCGTATTTATCAGATTTGACCCCTGGCGACTTCCACCTGTTTCCAGATCTAACATAAATCTTGTATGGAAAGCGTTTTCATCAAATGATGATGATCGTAACAGCTATGGCTTCCAGATTTTGACTTCAGGCATGGAATTCTTAAATTGGAATCTCGTTGGCACAATTTCATTCCATAGACCATACTGAATAATAAAGTGTACCATAAAATTGTGTTTTTCTTATCGAAACGCAAACATGATTGAACAACTCAGTAGCTAGTGTATAATAAAACCAAATGGGATTTTATTAGTGTCTTTGCCCAAAACAACAGAGCACTCGAGCATAGGGCTATTGTTATTTACAAACAATTAATTTTTTTTTTTTATTCTTAGAACAACGGACCGGGCCGTATTTATTAAAAATACTATTCAATTCGCTACAACCCTTCTTGCGTTCGTTTGGTCAAAAATTAATCCACAATAGTATACTTCATCCACCCGTCACGTCCTATAGTTTGATGGTTGTTTTTGTTTTTGTTTTTCTCTCAGAGCTGAGGGACACCATTTGCTTAACATTGAGTCTGGAGTGATAAGCACTTTTTAACAAATTTTCGTCGTTTGGCGGGCTGCAGCATAATGACTGATATCTTTCTGATATCGGCTTCTGACGGAAGGCGCGGGTCAAAGAAGGCTATCAAACATATGGCACTACGAAACAAAAGCGTTGATATTTTCAAAGATGGCGCTACTGTGTATGTGAAACGAGAACCGGGCAACATGATGCCTGTGAACCATGAGACGTGCTGGTAATCACAATGGAAGAATAAATCCTCTTATCGCGTTACGCGAGGAACTGGCCGCCACCGCCGGACCGGTCGATGCAAGCCGGCTGAATTCGGTAAAAAAGCGGAGAGTAGCGATCACTGGCCCCGTTTGGCGTTGAAAATGCAGTGGTAGTAGTGCGCGCAGCATAGGCCGTACGAACACACATCTTTTCATGAGCGGTTCTAAAGAATCCGCCAGTTAGAGCTGCTGTGTCCATTTCTACAGCGGAAATAGAGAAATCGACATGAACATGAAAAAACACAGCAAGCTATGCTGCTGAAAGTACGGTGAAGCCATAGGAAAAGCGGACAAAGTTTCAGTGTGTACAACAACGCTCCAAAAGAATGACTCTAATGGTCTAAAGCGCCTCAGGAGAAACATAGACCGGACTAGGGTCCGAGGTAGAAATAAGACTTCCAAAATCAATAAATGTTCCACCTTTGCTTCGATCACGGAGAGCATTGATGTCGATGGACACCACAATAATGCATGTCTACACCAATTCGTTTTTCCCCTGCAAACGAATAAAGAGTGAAGGACTTGCGAAGCACCTATTTATGAAATCAAATTCGTAGAAGCCATTACCCGAGCATTGCTGGTGAGATGTTGGAACTGGTATGAATGTTCTGTAACGTTCTGCCACGGCACGGTGAACTAATTCAATTATAATGTCCGTACCATGCAGGTGAAGAGTTGCGTTGGTTTCGGAGATTGGCCAAAGTTCTGGAAAACATAGGTTCACAGACGAAGGATCACAGCACACTGCTGCAGTAAGGTGGCTTTTACAATTTCTCTTCAAATTTACCACAAAACAAGTTCTTCGTTTCGCGGGATCTAATCGTTGCTAGAACGAAATGAATGGATCTCATTAATCATCGTTTAGAAAACTTTACAACAGCTAATTTACCCTTGCAAGGTAAAAATGAAGTGAAAATGATGCGGCGGTTTGCACTGACCGACATTAAGCGATTAATACCACATCACTTACATAAAAATACAAAAACAAAACAACACTTACCCGTAGTGTTTGCCGATGAAACCCATGTCGACGACAAAGTAACGGAACATTCGAAACAAGTATTTCCTGTACGTAGTCTGTACGTAAAAACGTACAGATTTTGCATACTTGGGAACAAATGAGACAATCAGGTGCGCTTCATAACATGATTCGGTGGTTCTCCGGCATGATTGTATTGATGAGTGGCCAGTTCAAGGGGGGAAGGAGAGGCATATCGGGGTTTCACTGCGGCGGATGCTGCCCGAGTGCAGAAACACTTTTTCTGCCACCTTACAGTCAGGAGACACGAATGCACGCCATTTCTACGCGGTCGACGCACGTAACCGAGGGCTGATGCCGGGCGATGTGAAAAACCGGAAAACATCGGACACTTTCGGCAGCATCGCGCCGGAAGAAGCTTTTCTCGTCGATTCACCAAATGTAATTGTTAGCACTGCACCGTACGCACATTGCGAGTTCTTCGTCCACAGGAAATCGGAATTCCGCAGCAATGTAAAGTTTGGCATTCAGACCCTGGCCAGCAAGCCGGCCCCGGCTCTTTACGGACATCGTTCGTGCCGAAAAAATCAAAGTACTCGAGCGAAGAAAAGACTTTTCTTCCGTCCAGACACTCACACGGAAGCCAAACACGAATCTCACCAGCAAATTCACAGAATTTTCCCGATTCGAAGCTAGAAAAAGCACCGATTTAAATGCGCGTTGTGTGTGACCGACGATGATCGAATGCAAATTGAAACGAACCTAAAAATCGACCGCACACACCACCACCACTCGGGCGAGAGATTGGTTAAACTTTCGGAGAACGGCACCAGAACCACAACTCGCGTCTTCGGTAGTCTTACCGTTAAACTACGGAAAACACGATATTACGAATCGCGGCGTTCGGTAACGCGGCTTGAAAAACTACTATTTTCCAGATTTAGTGGAAGAAATGTGAAGAAGCGTGTGCAGCTCAAAACAAAGATAATACAAAACTAGCCAGAGAAAACGAGAAAACGCAAAACTCAGGCATGATGCCACGCACACCAGCGCGAATTCAGCTATCCACACGCTCCAACACCAGCATCGTTCGAGCTTCGTTTTGCAAATTTGGCACGAGTGGACACGCACACACAGCACGGCTGCGCACTAAATGCATCACACACACACAGAACAATTGGCTCGAAGCAAATGTCGCTTCGTTTAGTGGCACCGTTTATACTGCCTCGTCTAGGGTTTAGCATCATTTTGCGAAGATTGAAAAAAAATGTATCTTATTGAATGATTTCAAAAAACTTTGGAAACAAATGATGAAGTTTGGTGATGTTTCATGTAAGACAATCAAAATCCAACGAAAAACACTCCGCGCGTGGAGGGTTCTCGTTTTCACGAGCGGCTTGAAATATTTCATAATTCCGCAGGCTCCGAAGAAAGTCTTCAAACCGTTCAAACCACAACGACGGTTTGGAAGTGAGAATGATTTTTAAAAATACCTCGCGGAAAATCAATATGTAATTAATTACATGTACTTACTGACATTTTCATTTTTTTCAATTTTTTGACTAACAACGTTTTAGTTTTTTGCAGTTATGGTGAATGCATTTCACAGCGCTGACCGTATAATATTTTGTATCTCGTTTCTGTCGGCGAGAGACTAGTCTTGAACCATCCTAAGGTTGTGTTAAATACGAACCACCGTCCTTCTTGTGTTCTACTTAATATACATATAGAATAACAACAATTTTTGTTTAGGAAATACGAAAAAATAACAATTGAAAGATTCCATGCTACGTCACACTTTCGAACGGCAAGGTCACAAAATTAAGAATTTGCAGTAGAGTTAACTATGCTATTGACAGTGTTAGTGGTGATTGACCATGGAGCCAGCTTCAGCAGTTTCAGTACACTAATCAAATTTACGCTTTCAACAGTGCCAGTGGTCATCCGATGACTTGTTAGTACTCGGTGACTGCATCATTACTACTGTGTCATTTTTTTTGGATACTCACTGTTGGGTACGGGATTGCGTTGGGTCGAAATGATTGGGGAACTGAATGTTCTCTCGCTCTACCGCGCGGTCCTTCGGGATCACTTTCTATCTTAGTATCTAACACTCACATCAGACCAGCAAGCAAAATCACCTGGCCAGGGGAAATTCGAAATTCGAAACAAGGAATTAAAGTTCCCATAGAATTCGGGTTTTCCTACAGAAGAGATAGCCCTTTTCTCCACGACGATATCCATCACTGAATACAGGAGAACCAGAATAGTAAGCCTGTATTTCGATTGTCTCGTTTTATTCTTATTCTTCCAGTTCAGCTCTCGAAAATCCTTCTCCGAAGAACTTGCCATGTTCGCTGGTCCGCATTATTAGACTCGTAACCGGTACTTAGTAAAATTGGATGGTGTTTCTAGCATCTGAACCTGGAATAATCTTGAATCCCGTCGAAACTTTAGTGCTTGAATTGATTTCCTCACAACATGTTTTGACAAATAAGCCATGGTGAACGTGAATAATTGGATTGTGAAATTCTGATTTGCTGAATCGAGTAACGTAAAGATTCGATGTAGATTAGCTATAATAGTTCGGAATGTTTGATTGAGGTTGCAAGTAGTAGCTGTAGATGATAGATGAAATGCAAGGTATTTTATTACGTGAATTAAATTCTATATGTACTATATTTGGTCTATATGTACTATATATGTATTTACTATATGTACTAAAAATCTACTATTCCTCAAATCGTTTACATTATTCTTCGTAATGGTTCTTCTTCGGTATTTTAATGGGGAAGAAATTTCATGTTTCTTCAAAAAACAAGAATGGATTCATACGACTGAGCTCAAACTTTGTAGTGAAGCACACCAAGCAAAACAACTTTCACACATCACTCGTACAGTTTCATTATGCTATACACTGCTAAATATGGTTCTTAGTACAGAAACACGCTTGTGCCTTGTGCTGCTTTCCTTCGCTGGGTTGTAGATTGCTTGCATTCATTTGTTGTCTATTCTTTTTGAGCAAATCGTTTATTTTGCGTTTCCAAGCACGGATAGTGCTGTTGCACTAACTTAGAAAAAGTTGGCGGACTATAAATAGATGATGAATGCATCTTTTTTTTACAACCACAATGAACGCGTTATGTGCTGCTGCTGGTTACCTATAGAAAGACGCTCTGCAACATGTTCCATATGGGCTCCATGAGCCTCGTGATGTAAAAAAGTGCTAAAAATCATTTCAACCAACGCCTTCAGAAAACTTCCAACAGAAAAAGCTTCCCTTTGGTAGTTGTGATGGAGAAGCGCTTGCCGTAAGTGAAAAGGGCACATTTGAAATCATTACGGCTCTTCCAACTGACGTCAATGTGGCCATTCTAGAAATGGGTTGAAAATTACAAAAATCGATACACAGAGAGTTATTTGGCGGCTAGGATATACTCTCGCAGGTTCACTTGTCCCAGAAGAAGACAAGTTTAGTTTTGCCGATGTATTTTATTCTCTCGTTCGTAGTTTTGGTGGCATGAAGTTATGAACGAGCTCAACTTATGATTGGAATTTAAAATTAGTGCAAGTTAATGGAAAGAATTTAACAATCCATCGATCTTATATTAGATACTGGATGGAAGATGCACGAAATATTTAAGTACATACATAGAAAGAATGGCAATAAGTACATAGGCCATAGTACAATGCTTTTGTTGTTGGGAGATACACCACCTTCCGTGGTGTTCTGGCAAACGTTGTACGACGTCGGTTTGGTACGCAGTTTCGCAAGGACGGATGAAAATCGAAAAACAAAAAAGTCCTTAAAAGCTTGTCTAATTTAATTTTATGTTCCATAAGTCACCGTGAAATGATTCACCTTTACACTTCCTCCTAAATGACACTGATGATGGGGAGGAAACCCGTTTCCTTAGAGAATTATGTTTTTTTTATGTGACAGCGGGGCAGATTTCTGGTTTCCTTTTCACCCTTTTTGCTGTGGCCATAAAATACTTAGAGTGCTTTTCCCGTTTGTGTTCCAATTCTTCGACCCAACCTCTCAAGTGTCACAATGGTTTTAAGTTCGTCCCATTCCCATCCCGATCCCAGTGATCCAGATGACAGGTAGTTTAGTCAACAATGCCAAGGATGGTAAAACGCAGAGTGAAAGTATATTGAAATACTGTGAGGAGGAGGTTATTATGCATCTATTAGTATTCCAATAATAGATCCCTTCTTTCAGCACTCTCTACAACAATAGAGTGGGATTCTGAAATGGAAAAAAACAAAACGGGAAATATTGTAAGGAAACTAATTAACGTATTCGGGCTCAAGGTGGAGGAGAGAGAATTAGAACAATCGTATTTAGCACAAGCAGAATGACACTGAATACTGGAAGCACAAAGGGCCGCCAGTCTCTAGCTTTTTGGGCAATTTTACTGTGATCTATCAATTGGTGATCAAAATAGGAGACTGCTTTTAAGCAAATGTACAAAAACGAGCGATGTCGGCGCATCCTCATAAGGACTTTTCAACCAGGAAAGGTGCAAACGTGTTTAGTTACGAAAACCTTTTACCTTTTAGCAACAATAGATCTTTGAAAATTACCACAAGTGGCAGGGATGTCTTCTATCGCAGAAAAGGTCATTGAATGGCTTCATTTTTCAAAAGCCGAAATAGTCACATTGTTCTCCGGTATCGCTGACAGATGTGTTCTGTTTTGCGATATGACTCTGATTCTGATGCCAGACCTATGCCGTACTGAACTGTTACAAGCAAAGTATTATCGATCGACTAATTTGAAATGTTGTTTCGAAGTGTCACGAACCTCCTATATTGTGCTGAACTAAGTGGGCTTCATGAACAAGCAGAATTTTCCCTTAGGTTCCCAACACCCAACCAAACCTAACTAACCCGAAAACTATTGTTTCCATCTTTCGGGAGACAGAGGTCCTTTGTATATTCCTCGCATCTCTGTATCATGTAGTATCCAGTTTTAGAAATGCACGTTTTCAGTAATGACGATGTGCTTAGCATCCGCAATAATTGCACTGTTTAGCGATGACAGGTTTTACTAACCGAAATCGCAGCTCCAAGTCCTTTTCTTTTCTGGTACCGGTATAACAACTTCCTAATTATCCAGAATACCTTGCATTATTTTTCCTTACCTGTGATAAAATGGCAAATTGGTTGGGCAAAATTACTTAAGTGCGAAGCACCTAGAGTGCGTAAAATATGAGAGCGATAAACATTAAGCATAAAGTAATGTGGGCGGCACTAGTTGCTCCATTAGATACCCTCAGCATTAAGGAACCCTTTCCGACGCGTAATGTTTTCCCAAGGTCTCACGGTTGAGAAACGCAATTTTAAACTTCTTCTCGGTGAATACTACGCTATTTGAACCACACACCCATGTGCAGGTTGATTCACTGACTTTGACTTCTTTGTAAATACTAGTAACGTGCGTGTGTATGCTCAAGATGGTGTTGGCCAAAATCGCTAGAGATGTTGTAACGCAAATTGATTTTGCTTGTTTCCAGCGAGAGCCTCGTTATTATTCAATTACTGGTTAAAAGTTCCCAAGCTTCGCTGTCTCCATTTCGAGCATTACATTCCCGGCATTACATCCCGTGCACTTCCGTGCCGTGTTCTACTTTTCGTTATCTATTGTATGTATTCAGCTGCCACTCTGTCTTCTTCCTATGATGGTTTCCCGTTGGCTAGGCGGATGCTGATTTAGAGAAGTACAATCACACATCTAATAAGCCTTCACCATATGCTTACCACCCTGAATTAAAATTGACCTATGAATATCGTTAAAGCGTAATAGAATTTTGACAAAAGTGTTAGCCATTGCTAGCACGGACGTTGCACAATTTAATATGCTATTAGTTTTCTGATCGTTCAGTGAAGTGTAAGAAGTAATATGAGAAAATAAATCGAAACTGATGAACAACATACGACAAAATTTAAGTTGGTGCTTTATAAAGTTCTGTCCGTTCTAATAATAGTAATAAAAAACCTATGACAAAATTTTAGTGAAATATTGCACGTTTTCGTACTTTTCGTATGTTAGCTGTACACAGTTCATTTCATAGTGAACTGAATTTAAAAAGGGCACCAAAATACTATACAAACTACTCCAGCTCTAAAACAAGTAAGATATAGCCTTGCTTTTTTATTGGTACCATTGCATTAGTATGCTCAGCAAGATAGTTATTTGAGTTACCTTATTTATTTTATTCATCTAAGTATGATACCTTGAATGCAGATTTCGTATTGAATATATCCTTTTTCCTTCTCTCCGCATCTCCTTACTCCAAGAAATACCGTCCTATGGACACTAATATTGGGAAGTTCTCGTGCAGTACGCAGCCCACAGTGGTTAACATTTCGCATGTTTTATGTATCGTAACAAAAAAGTATATTACGCATATTAAATATTCAGTGTCCCGTGGAGATTCACGGTATTGAGCAGCCCGGAGAACGCCGAAAGAAACCGAACGCGCCACGCACCTGCAACCTGCTGTGTTACAGTGTGTAGTGCCGACGAAAAAATTGCCTATATTCGAACTTAAAAGGGTAGTCTTTTCATTTTTCTCAGTAGAAGGTAGTGCGCGGCGCTTTTTTCCGGCCTATAAACATAGGAAAAACCCATTTTTTCAGAAGTAGATTACCCGGCAGGTACCTCTAATACAACGGACGGTGCTGTTTTACTTCGGGTTTCGTCAGTTTAGTCTTACTTTTTCCCGTGGCGGTGTTATGTTATGCTTTTATGCAAAATACTACATCTTCTATGCAGGGTGGCGAAGCGTAGAAAATTCATTTTGTACAAATTGATGCTCAAAACAAAATGAATAACTTAACAGTTCATTTGTTATGGAATGTAAACTCGTGGGACCGGACTAACGTAGTAGGGTTGAGTTTTTGGAACTGCATGTTAAAAATCCCCAAAAATGGTTATGCAGCCGAACAACTTTCGCAGTAGAATCGCGCCTGTCCATGTCTTATATAGTAGTTCATTTAGACATGGAAGTCTATCACTGCGAACCGAAATATGTAAACATACTGATACGCAACATTCAGATATGGCAAAACGACACGGTTGAATGTCCTTAGCTTCGAGTACTTTTATCGAGCAACGACGCAACTGTCGAATAATAATAAAATAATTAACAATGCTTTAATTCTTAACTATATGTGTCACACCAAACATGAGACGAAAACGGCTTAACAGATATTCTGTGCCATATCTAAAACTAATCTAACTGTACCAAAAATTGTATGTCCAATTTTTGCTAAGGTTAGCTAGTAATATTTTGTATATCAAAGCTTAACGGAGCTCTTCCCAGAATGATTGAAACCTTGTTTTGTTTAACATTCTCGAGAACAACAAACTTTTTTTTAATATGATAATACAACTTCACTTCAATCAGTTAGAAATCAACACAATCCACCAATTCGATTAGTCTCACTTTTGAAAGAGTTCCGATTTCAGGGAATTCGTACAAATATCGAAAATTTCACCGAAGCCGTTTCACAGCAATTCTCACAGAAGTTCGTGGGCCTTTTATGTTGAGCGAATTTTTTCCATCATTGCAATATTTTTCATTGGAAAAACATGCTGAACTAATTAAACCGCGTAATGGAACCTTTGTATGAATAGACATTGTTTCATAAATAAAGAATCTGTCGACAGAAACTACCAGATACCGTACAAGTAAAACAATAAATTGCTACATTTTATAGGAACCCTGTTTGGTTTGAACGCTGTGGCACAAACAGTTCACGTCTTCGGCACTGATACCTCGTTTGCAAGACCCAGACATGTCGTTAAAATGTTAAAGGCCAAAGTTCAAAGGGCTTAATGAATTTTTAGATCTTTAAGCTTTATAAAAGCTTTTTTTAAACTACTTTTACGACGCTCGTTTTTTATGACTTTGCTCGAAAGGGAAAACCTTTTTCCATTTTATAAATTTACGTTACTTTTGGCCTTTGGGTACCATGGTTTTTATATACCTTTTCTATTTTTGAAGCCAGACCATGCTATAAATGGTATTGGAAGCAAAATTAAATAGAAAGAACGAAAAATCGGCCCACAACCATCTATAGAGATGATGGATTGGATAAATAACTTCAAGTAAAGATAGCCAGAGCCTGAAATAAAATCCAATAAATTCTTGCAAGCCGAAAAAGCATACAAATACATTTGCTGAAGGGCTCTCATTTGACCAGCACATTTTCATTTCTATGATGTTCTTATGTTTCATTTATGAGTCTTTATCCTTCGCCTCTACTTTTTATCTGTAAGCTGCAGCTGTGTCTGGATTGTTATTCGGATTAAAACTTGAAGGAACAAGAAAAACTCACAAAAGATCGGTCTATTTTGCAGTATAAAGCATTCTTCCGAATGTTGCAAACAAATGTGGTTTTGCTTTTTGCAGATTGATCTTGTTTCTGATTTTTTACGTGTACCTTCATGCACGAAAGTAATTTGAAAGTAATTTTGAAAAGAATAGGAAAAACAATTTACCTTGAGCTTTCGGTATTCCTTCCAATTTAAATGTGCACACTGAGTCTATATCGTTACCCACAGAATGTACTAACACAATAATGGTTGTTTTAAAAACTACACATTTGAATTACAAACACACTGGTGATATTCTTTGATCCAAGCGTAATTGATACGATATTTGATTGCACCATAAATTGGCGAAGAAACAAGCCGATCGTTACATTTTTCTTCACCAGCCAAGATTCATGAAGCTTTGAGGGCACCTTTGTTTGATTCACCTTGACCAACACAGTTCGTTTTCACTGGAAATACGGACAGATTCGTAACGTGTTTTTCCGTTTAATCAAGCTAATGGCACTGTAGGAACACGAACTTGTACCTTTCGCAAACAGCGATTCGGTGGGGTTGCTTCACGCGAGCCACAAGTTTCTATTCACTCAAGACACTATTTTGAAAACGTATAACTCAGTAAGTACAATCGGTGGAGAAGTCACTGAATGTGCCACAGGTATTTTATCTGTTAAAAAAACTCAATTCTCTACATTTAGGATTTGCCGCTGACCGTTAGTCGAACACACCGCAACAGGCCCCGATGGAGACACTAGCTCATTACTATGAAAATGTATGCTCGTGAATTACCGGTTATGGGACCAATTGAAGATACTATTACAGGGTAGTGGTGCAGAAGCAGAATCGAACGAATTGCAGCAGTTGGAGTTTCATCACGTGATCCGGGAAAGATAGATTTCGATTTTTTTTTGTAACACTCGCGTCACAGCTCAGTTTCCCGATCGAAAACCAGCCGCGAAGCACCCGTGAAGAACAGTGAAGAGGTGGCAATGTGTAGTAGTCGAGTACTGTAGAACCACTTTGGAGAACAAGTTTCACTGGACTTGGATGGGCTGTTACAGGACGATGTTACAGGCTATCTCCCCACGGCGGCGGTGATAAGCGAGCTGAGATGGCGAGGAGAAAACGGCCAGGAGTTGCACATGTGTGTATGGAGAAAGGTGGTGGTGGCTGTGTGTTTGGTGGCGGAGTAAGAAAATTTATCAAAAGCGTTCAGCGCGCGCGGCCGTACGGATCAAAATTACACAGAAGACTGAAAATGTTCAATATGGCCGGAAAGGAAATCTCATCTCGCCACCGCCACTCTCACTGGCCCGTTTTTGCGGATGTAAAGAGCAGGGAGCTTGTGTGTATGTATTGCAGGAGCGCAGCGGATTTTTCATCTCACTTTTCTCACTTGCGGTCGGCGAGTTTCACCTGCCTTTACACTTTACAGCATCCGTGACACCCACACATTCACCTACACACTATGTTAACTTCAGTTGACGGATCTCCGCTGGTCCTTTGGCGGGGTGAAGGAAACAACGATGGTGTGTGAGCAAGTCCGACAGACACACCACTCCAGCCTGAGCTTTTTCCCGGCTTACGGAAAGCTCTCAGCACTCGTATGCTGCCCGTTTGCTAGAAAGAGTCAACTGACGCATCTCCAGCATCTCGTGTGAAAAGTGGTGTTACAAAACACGCACACACGCCTGCAAAGCCTGTGTGTTGGTAGTAGCAGGTTTTATGCAAGTTCGCAGGTGCACTCGGTGTGCTTTACAAGACTGTTTTTCTGCGTGCTCGTAAGGCATCGACTGGAAAACTGGAAAAGCGGACACCGATGCGTGCGTTGGACCGATGATTAGCAGTGAAGCGAGGAACAGCTTTTGCGAAAACGTTGCCCCGCACCAGGGGGAGAGCGACAGCGACAGTCGGAGAGCAGGGGACTGTGGAGCAAATCACATCCCGACGACGTGTACATGCGGACGCGTCGATAAGGGAATACTTGGCCCACTGGTCAACGACAAAAGATTCGGAAGCAATTGTCGCTTTCGCATAGGAAAGTTCACAATTTATTCGTGCTTCGCGTGCAGCTAGATTGTGATGGTGGGTAGACGATGGAGAAATGATTTCCTAGCCAGTCTACCTCTAGTCTGTGTCACGGACATCCCAAACGTTGCAAACAAAATCACCCAAAACATCGCGCATTGAAACGAAGTTTATTTGGTTCCGTTCGACGCTTGAAAACCGGGTAGGGACTTTCGATCGTTTTCCTGGCAGAACTGGACAAGAAAACCCTTACTTTCAGTCGAGCATCCGTGGCGACACAGTAGATCCGTGCCTATACAACGTGGGTCCATTATAATGTGATAGTTCATTCCTTCAGAGGTCAGAGGCTTAGGATATCAATTGGAGGCGTCACTGGAAGACCCAGCGTTGCTGGACCGGGGCACGATTTCACTTAGCGCTGTGCTTAACCCGATTATGCTGAAATGTCGCTATTGTTCGGGTGGCGAGCATAACGCCTGCGAAGCAATCCATTGTATATTATTATTACTGCCTACTGTTGTACTGAAATAACTTGTAGTAAAAGTGCAGAATTGATGAAGAACCCCGGGTTCCGAAGAATGGTGATTGAGGGAAACAATTATTCTAGTCTGTGCCGACACTTTAAACTGCAGATGACGGTCTAGCGTTCTCTACCAGTCAAGATGTTGAATGGTCGTAAATTATCGGTAAAGCTGAACGGGTGAGCCCAGCATCAGATAACAAACCATATTGTTGGAACACTAAATCGACTTTTGACGTGCCAACCTAGTATCTCCGTAAGTGCAAATGTAAGAATCTAAACCCTCTTCTAGGTTATGGGATCGATATTCTGATTACTGCATTAGGATGCTATGGCAGAAAGAATGATCCAGTGCTGAGTGTTCAGAGTGTTTTGGTCGATGGGCTTTGGTCGATTTTTTGTGCGCCTATTGACGACCAGAAGCTACTGGAACAGCATTGTCAAATGCTTCACGATATGGGATCCTGCCACAGTAATGGTAGCCGATGGTAATCAAATTATTGCGCATATAATTGAGTTAATGACAGTCGCACCAAAAACCACCAGTTGAGATGGCAAAGCTTAATGGCCGATGATGTGGCTTCGATGAAATGAAATATCTGATGCAAAGTATCAAACAGATAATTTCCAGCGATGAGGGACGGTTTCCTATATTTCAGGCGGCACGGTTTCAAGTTTAAACGCTTTTTCACAATTTGGTACAGTATTTGTTCGCCTCCTTGGGCTCTTTATTAAATATCGTAAGCAAACAATAACCATACCAGTGCCAAGGGCGAGTGTTTCTGCGAACGGATCCTCCTTCGTCGAATTTTTCGAAATGCTGACGAATTTTGATTCTGATTGGCCAGCCCGTGGCAACGCAAGCTCCAACAGTGGGTTCGTGGAATATGTTGATGACACAGAGATATCTACCCTACCTTGAAGGCCGTGAAACCCATCTCACCAAACAGCTTTAATGGCAACGGACAAACCGTTTCGCAGTTAAAGATACAGTACGAGGCACAGCAACAGACGACAACCAATAGATTTGTGGCATTTATGAAGAAACCGCACGATCACGATAATTGTCATTTCCGCTTTCTTGATTGCCCAGCCCTAGGTAGTTGGTTCGATGTCCATCTAGCACGACAGTAGCTCCTGGGAACGTTTACGTTGCGAATCCCTTGGCAAAAGTAGTAAAAGGTTTTTCGTGAAAATCGATTACAGCAACCAGCAACGCCAGTAACGATGCGCGAAGCCGATATTGTTTCTATTGCGAAACGACCAAAAAAGTAGAAACATATCCTTGAGTTTCCCCCGATTTACTGGTCAGACAGCAAAGCAAAGGAGAAGCGGACACCGATGCGTTAGACCGATTTTAAATTAATATTTAGAGTTCTTGCATAATGGATATGCACTTATTAAATCATATCTTTTGCGGGTTGTTATATGTAACTGTTTTGTTACAGTTGTACGATTTAGAATGTATATGGAAGCCGCTTCTTTAAATGAAAGCTACAAAAATGTAATGTAAGCTTTTGCTTCGCATACTCGCCCGCGGGGGTAAACTACATTGAATGTAGAAACAATCACAAAAATAACAATCCTTGTAAAACCGTCCCTTGATCAAATTATGTAGCACGTCATGCCGCACGGTACATCAAAAAGGCATTGTAATAATCTATGACATCAATCAAATTATCTACTTCGGATCATCAATAATAGATTTGCTGTTTGCGTGGCCAGAGAAAAGATGCATTGCCCTGTCGGGACGTAAATTTCCACCCACTTGAACTAAACGGAAGAGGAAAATTCGGAAATGCTGTGCCAACGGAGCAGAATAAAAGTTGGTTCTTTATCGGTTCACCGTGGACGCTTTGGCGGTACCTTCGTGGTTTATTCAAAACGGTGGAAATAGAATGTTGCGAAAAGCTCTCGGATCGCACCGACAGCTAGGGCAGTAACGGGAATGGCAGAGAAAACAATTGAAATGATTGATATCTTCCGAACAATTCAATCAACAACCATATCTTGGAAAAGCTTATTCATTGTTTGAAAATAAACCGTTAATCCTTTCGACTGTATTTGTGTTAATAGTCATTTAACGTTGAACACCATCATACACTACGACTTTATATACTATCGATGCGAAAATCTTCAAGTATCTGTAATATCGAACCTAGTCGGATTGTTTGTGTCCGACTTTTCGACTATGTAATATCAGAAAAGTAAAGGTGGACAGCTTGAACCTCTACAAAAGACTACACTCATGTTTCAAATTTCCCAATCTATATTGAAACGTAAGTTTGAATGTATCACGTTGATGGTGCGGGAAAACAGGCCAGAAAAGCGAGCTCGCAACCCCGGGAAACGTGATCCTGTAGTAGTGGAAAGGAAATCTGGCCAGTTTATCGACATTTATCTGTGCACCACTAAGCGAATTATCAAAAGTAGTGGAACGATACTCGGTAAGTGAAACCTCTGCGTTGTATTTGATTAGCTCAACAACAACTTCCGGAAGTCTCGAGCCTCAGTCTCCGTGAAAGAACAATGACGAATGGCGTCCGACGTGCTCGTAACCGAAAGGCAAAAGACTGACTCACAACCGGAAGCATTGAAGTGGGCCTAAAGCACTAGATAAAGTGTAATCATAATGTAATCTGAAACGAGAATAAAACCTCTGCCATAGATAGTAGCTTATCTCACCGACGAAAAAGGATAGCATTACACTGCCAAAGAATCCTAATCGCTGTTCGGAGTTCAAATCGGGATTAAAGCATAATTACGCAGTGTGACAGATCTCGTGTCGTTTTTGTAAAAGAGATGAGCCACCTTTGTGCAGTAATCAGTCTCCAAAATCCAACGTTTTGTGCGGTAATCAAGTTTAAAATGGCATTCATAAAAATGATTGGCTTAGCAATCAATTGAATAGCAGCAAAATTGGTGTAACGCCTGTGTTACGACGACATGATTGAGCCGTTCTTCGTCCTTCCATGCCACCGTACTGCCACCGATAGTTGCTACACACTGCTTGTAGGCCAATTTGCAAGGCCTAATATTTGCTCAACCTTTATGCAAAATCGCGCCCTGTCGCTCCTGTCGCTTTTGATGCATTCTTTTCAAGTAGTCTTGCCTCAAGTACGGAAGTCTGGGTCAAACGTGTCTCTTTAGCAACCTTCGCGGCCGTGCACCGTGGTGAGTACACCTGGTGTAACGTATACACCTTCGCCCCCCATTGAAGGGGTACGCCACAGTACGAGATTTAATTATTAGGCCCATTTTGTTATGAGTGAAGGCAAATTAGATTTCCTGCCCGAGTCCAACGTGAGGAAAGAACTTCACTACCGGACCGACCGTCAGCTGTATCCCGGCCCCGTTATTGAAACTTCCTATTTGATACCCCACTCGCTCTCTCTCCCTCTCTCTCTCTGTGTTTGTCTCTCCCTCTCGCTCTCTGCATCTCTCGATGGTACGGACGGCGCCACACCACGGACTCTGCATGCAAGTGGCGCGGAAAGGACTTTGAAGATTACGGCGTGAACGGCTATGGCCACCGATGGGAGGCTATTAATATTGTGCCACGTGGCAAATGGAGAGTTACGGCAACGGCGGATGATTAGGATGGATGTGATAAATGTAGCAGCTACGGGCACGCTTAAATGAGCATTAATGAGCACATGGCATATCAAAGGGTGACGCTACTTCCCCCCAAACCCCCCATCCCGTTACTGCTTTGCGATGCTGTCCATTGTGGCGATGAATTTGATAAAAAAGAACAGAGAACCGGACCATTGGCTGTTTGCTTGGTGTACATTGTGGTAACTAGAATTCGTTTTGTGACTTTAAAGTAGTCAGAAATTTGCTAATGGAAGTATCGGTAACGTTCGTCGAGATAATGGTTGATGCATCAGGTAACCAGAATATATATATACACGGTATGTTGGCATGATGTTGGTCAAAAGCGAACCAGAAACAAGCAAACCCAGTGGAGAAGTTTGCCACAATATTTTGATGGACATGAAAATGCTTTTTGCTGCTTCCCAGGACGCCCTTCCGCAGCGAATTATGATCAGAGTCGAGGTGACGGATATAGTCCAGCAAAGCGTAGTCCGAAGCTGCTCGGAATTCTCGCATGATGACTGTATGTATGAATAGTCCTCAGTTGAGTCCGCATAAGTGCAACAAACGCCACCCGCCAATGCCTAGCTCGCCTGGCAACGGAACGCAAAACCGAGATAGGAGGCAGCTTCGAGCAGAAAATAGAAATGTCCAACAATCACTGGTTGGTTGGCATTATCCGACGCAGACACCTTATTCAGGATGATTCGCTCCCAGCCATACACCTGCTACCTGCTGCTGCTTCTGCTGCTGCATGATGAATCTGTCAACGTTAACCATTCGTTTGGTCTGCTCGTGCTCTGGTGTGCAAAAAAGTTGCAGACCCTGTAGCAGTGCGCCAAACGATCGAAATGTGGAACACTGGCTAGAAGGTGGGTTCGTCAGGTTCCGAAAGACTGAGGTTGCATGATGTACGTAATATTACTTATATGGTTTCCGTCCCTAAACACTACAATCCCTAAGCCGTATTAAATTTTTGTTTTACAAATTAATCTTAGTCTAAGAAAGGGTTAGGGTGGAACTAAATGTAAGTTATCCTAGTCATAAAAAACGTGAGTGTAGAACACGAAAAATGGAGTACTTAATGTTCCTACAAATGCTGGGACATATTGAAGATGGATACATTGGGCACTGAACAGCACCCAATTGCACATCGGTTTGGTTCCTCTCCGATGGTTCCACCTCCATTTCGGTTTTACACAACTAAACGACCGATACACTAACAGCATCCGAGTGTCGGAGTATGTAAGACTTTTGAAGGTATTCTACAATAAAGCTAGCAACTGGAGGTTACCGGCATTAATATCAGGTTTCTGCGGTGAAGCTGTACTATGCCAGGATCGGTACAAACATTTATTTTATTTACGGGATACTGAACTGGTGTGATCCCGCTGGTAAATGTTGGCCTGTCCTGTTAGCAATGGGGATTCACGTGAACACAGCCCGGTGATAATAGACTGGTCCGGGACGGGGATTTTCTCACTCCTATGCGCAAATATGTTCCTTCATTTGCGTACGGATGGATGTTTAACCGGTCGAACGCCCGTTCGGGAGGTCGGTGCTCTAGAAAAGCCGTCAATGTTGCACCAACAGCCGTAGTTCATCCGCCCATTGCTACGTTCGCTTCTAAACGAGAATCTAGTTCATCAACGAAGGTGAAAAAATAGTTTTTATTTTCTCTATGTGTTTTCGGCTTCAATTAAAATCACTTTCTATTCCTTTTACGAACTCTATTTTCTCTCCCCCCAACGCAAACTACAGCGAGGACAAATGATTTACAAGCCACAGCTTCGTTGCCTTTCGTTCAACTCACTAGACTGACAGAATTGGACAAACGAAAACATTGTCTGGTGAAACGGAAAAGTGAAGTACGACTTTTCTTTTCGTAAAACAATCAACATCCAACTTTTTACTCGAATGCTTAGAGGTCTGAAGAATGAAGATGATGATGACTTTGATTTGCACGCACTTTAGTAATACTTCAATACACCCTCTCTGTGTTTCTCGCTATCTTCCACTTCCTCCTTCTATCTCTCTCTCTCTCTCTCTTTGATATTTTCACATTTTTCGCCACGCCACGAGGCCATCAAGCTACAAGGTCTTACGGAACACCCAATTTGAAGCACATTACTCTCGTTTTCATAGTCCAAACGAACACTAAATGAAAACCGGCTAATATAAATCTGTTTTCCACCTGAATGGATTTAAATAATTAATTATCAACTAACACGATAGCATCCACGAAGCTTGCCTCTTGAAAGGTATATCTCGGGGCGCCGCGCAGTAATCATGTTTTGTTCATGAATAATCTTTGAAATTTATTTTTGTTCATTTTTAGCCCAACCGGTTTTTGTTGCCATTGCAATGAGCGTTTCGGGCTACACCGAATGGAGGGTACCAGCGAAAGGGATGGGCACAATTGAAGGGCCGGGAATCAATACCTTCTTCGAGGAGGGCTGCTTAGCAAGTCTATTAGACTCCGAAGCTATCGGTCACGGTGAGGGCGTTGGCGTCCAGCTCAGCAATTTTCCGTTTTCCGAAGTTTTTGTCGAGCTGTTACGAAATCGTTTGCATTTTGGCCTGAGTGTGCAGCCGGCTTGCTTCTCCGAAGGAAGTTAATTTTGTCTCTCCACCCTGGGAACTTATGCTGGCTATTATTCCTGCAAGTGTCTTGCAATAACAATAGGCGAATATTAACACCACCAGTACCATGAGTTAAGCTGATAAAGCACTCTTCAATATTTCCGAGAGTTGTTCCGCACGACGTTGGGTACGGACTAAGCTGTACGGGCTGAATGGTTTGTGGTGAGTGCCCACAAGCGAAGGTTGCACGGTTCAGTAAACTACTGCTCCTGTAACCAGGAGACCTATTCTGTGAAGTTGATGACCTCGCCAACTGTTATGAAACTGCACTGCGTACATTGGGTGTACCGGGATGTTCTATAGCAAAAGAGTAATGTGATTTACTAACTTCAAATTCAGGTTATTTAGCA
Source organism: Anopheles cruzii (assembly GCF_943734635.1). Taxonomy (NCBI): domain Eukaryota; kingdom Metazoa; phylum Arthropoda; class Insecta; order Diptera; family Culicidae; genus Anopheles; species Anopheles cruzii. The sequence goes on along the minus strand of NC_069144.1, from coordinate 30,332,893 downwards.
CGGTAATCGTTATCAGCTTTTATGATTGATTGCCAACGTAACAGAGTTTTACACATAAGTAAAATGTGAAAAATGTAAAAGATCCAAATCCAGGCCATCCAGGCTTCTTTACAAATATCTATTTAGACATTTTAATTTTCATTTCATAAATATGATATGGTCCGGACCGGGCGACTATATTAAAAACAATATGAATCAGAATTTATTAATATATAAGGTTGGCTAAAAAGAAATCGACGTTTTTTGGATGATGTTCAGAACTATATTTAACAGGTTTCCAATTGTCCGATTTGCGTCAAATATGCATCATTTTGTTGGAAAATTAGTTGTCTTTTCAAAGGTAGGCTTATAATGTCTCTCTTGTAAAAGGATTAGTCGTTATTGGTGAAAAACTCGAGAAATCCATTTTCATAATCCTTTTTTGATCTTAGTTTTTCATCACTCAGGAAATTTTGCAATGCGCGAAAAAGGTGTCAATCGCTTAGTGCAAGGTCTGGACTATTCGGTGGATGCATTAAAACTTTCCAACCAAGCTCCTGGACTTTCTGGCGAGCCACCAAAGACGTGCGTAACATTTCGTTGTCCTGTTGGAACACAAAACCTCTTCTGTTGGCCGATTCTGGCCCTTTCTCGTCAATTGCTAGCTTTGAACGGTACAGTAATTGACGGTAGCAATCTGAATTTAGTATTAAGCCACACGGAAGCAGCTCATGATAAACGATTCCTATCAAGTCCCACCATATACCCAATAGAACCTTCCTAGCCGTTATTCCTGGTTTGGCCACCGGTTTATCTGCTTTACCACTCTTAGACCACGATTATTTTTACACAGTATTGTCGTATGTATGCCATTCCTCATCCCCAGTATCAATCATTTAAAGAAATGGGTCGATTTTGTTCCGTTTGGCCAAAACTTCGCAGATGGCCATCATGTTTTTTATGTAAATAGGGTGGTACCCAAACATCGAGCTTCTTTGTGAATCCAGCTTTGCGCCAATGACTTTAAGCTGTTCGATGATTGATCTATAGCTCCTGGCTGATGCTCTGATTACTAACATGCCGATCTACTTTGATTATTTCTGTGATTTTATCGACATTTTCGATGACGTGTCTGTCTAGGCTTTAACATCAAAAATAACTGAAACGTGTCAACGAAACCAAAATTTGACCCAGCTCGCTGTTAGAGTATTGGCACTGTGAACACCATGCGAAATTTCAGCGGCCTAGCTTAAATTTTCACCTTTATCGGACAAAAAGTGTAAAATATACCGAATTTTCTGTGCGTTGACCTCCATTGTTAACACCCTGTAACTCACAAACGAATAGAACAAACAAAAAACAATGAAAGCATTCTTTTAAGTGTAAAAAATCAGCTTTAAAACGAGCCTAAACTCGAAACTGTACGATCGATACTTCACGAGATATCGATCATTAAAGGCATGTATCGTGAAAAACGTCGATTTCTTTTTAGCCAACCTGATATTATCTGTTCCCGGTGTGCGTTGTCACGCTGGAAATGCTATTGAAATGCACACTATTCGACTTTCAGCCTCACTTCTTGACCTGCTTGGGTCGAGCACGCGCTGTGACTCCAATCTCGTTTCTCGATGATCCGGTGTTTCAGAGGATTGGACCTACTGGTGACGTATCCGATCGGCTTCCCTTCTCGCTTCCCGTTGGATGAATGCCAAAACTCGCACCAGCTGAATTTGGCTCAAATTGCTTGAAAACTATCAGAGTTTTGCTGAAATTTACATAGATTTTGTATGGGAGCCCCCCTTCACCGGAGGTGTGGGAGGGTCAAACTGTCCTGTATTCACTGTCCGATGTAACAAAACTATGCTGTGCAAAACAGACGACGGAAAAACATTCATTTTTATATTTATTTTATATTTATTTTTATATCGGAAAAACATTTATCCATGACTTCTGAAAGGAAAAAGAAAGATCGAACGCACACGTCGTTTTATGATTGTTCAGAACGACTTTCTAATGCCTTTGGAAATTAATTCCGACCATAAGGCCCTATTGAAGTTTTGTTTGCTGTGGTTTGGTACTCTTAACAGCAAACTTTTACTGGCTTACGTTTTTCAAAGGGTTTTCTTTAATTAGAAGTCATTTTCATTTGTTCCCCTTTAGGTATCAAGTCTATCTCTTTATCTTTCTCTCTCTCTCTCTCTTCTCTCACTCCTGGCTCTTTTCAACCCAATCCAACTCCGTAAAATCTGTAGATTCTTTTCTGAATGTTCCGTTTGTTATTGCGAAATTACACTTTCCTGTGTCCACGAAGACTACTCATTGTTATGCAATGGCCTTATTGCTGGACTGCCGCAGTACGAGTGCTTTTGGGGAGAAGAGCATTTTTGCCCCATTAGTTTTCCATCACTGCCGGCCCGGGCCAGTCAAAGAAATAGTAGCTCTTCTTCTGTTACGACCACATCAGATCGGCGACGAGCAGCTTCAAGTTGCTCGACGTGAACATGTCAATAACATAGCAAAAAATCGAATACCGAACAGACAGCAACAGACGACGGGGGTGTATTACGTGCACGAGAACAACATTGGTCTTGCAAGACGATGTCGCTAGCGATGAGATATATGAGCTCACGAACATACAATAACATTCAGCGAAGGCAGTGTCGGCCGGATGTTCTCCGGCACCGGAAGTCTGCCAACCGTGGCACGCTCTTCTTCACCTGAACCCACTTGTTACTCACCCCTGCGTGGATCCAAAGGTGGACAAAAGTGGGAAAAATCAGCCGGGAAACTTTCAACAAAGCAGAGGAAGGAAAATGAATAGAAACTGAATATAGTATGGCGTGAAAACCCACGGGCGGAAATTAGCGTCGTAAAGCAGAAGTTACTCAATTTATGACATCTCGCAAGTTACAAGCTACAAATGGTTGTACCTCTTCTACCTATGCTTTGATGTATTACAAATAATGCATTGCCTGTTAGAGTGCAAAACTAATCAGCCTGAGATAGGTCAGGACTCTGGAGCACTTACTAGCTAAAACTCCGTATTATTCATTTAGATGCCCACTAGTTGCTAATTGAATTGTTATTTGTTGACATATTCGACTTATTCTTCAATTCTCAATGCCGAACTGAAAAAAAACATGAGATTTTTAATTCAGGTACTTTAACGCTTAACTGGAGGTCATATTTTCGACATTATTCGAAGTTGGTCAAAGACATGTTCATCTCTCTACTTAAATTCACCATAATGAAATGAAATATCTTCACAAATAAGTTACATCTCACTAAGCAACATCACAATTGCACTGAAATTTGCTTTGGCGGAATAGACAGGATCTTTTTTTTGTTTGTTTTGTTTACAAAACAAGACAATCAATAAACAAGAAAAAAACAAAGAACAAAGAAATAAAATAAGTTACTGTCTACCATATTCAGATTACGCTATGATAAGCGTCTAAGCGTATAATAATTTGTAGGTCGGCAACTATTGAAGGTTCTTCAACAAAATTATAGTCAAAGGCGCAGCGTAGGGCGCAGATAGTTCATTAGTGGGCCATGCTCATTTTTGGACGCTGTAAATGAGCCTCAGTATCCTGAGTATCCCCTGTGTAAATGAACCTCAGCAACTAAGGTGCAAATAGTAGATCGCGGCAAAATTTCCGTCAGTTCTCCAACAGGAACGTCTCACATTTCGGTCCGTTCGGCCCATTTCTGTTACGACTTATGGAACCATTTATTTTTTTCATACAGGCTCCTTGCTATAAGAATGGTATAGCGCGCATGCCGGCCGTAGTTGCGAAATGCCTCACTCGCTGGGGTTGGGCAATTCACAGGGCAAAAACTTAATGACAGTGATTAATACATGGGAAGGAGAGAAATAATTAAGAAAACTGTTCACTGCTTACCGTGCTGCTCGCGGCGCGCACAGTCAGAACATCACCAGCCGGTAATGCGAAATAAAAGTTTATTCACCACAACAATTTGTTGTAAGCGTGACTCTCTTTTTTCGGTGTCAAGAAACTTTATCTTATTAACGGGGAATCGAAATTTTAATCAATAAGAGCATTAACGAACTTAAAAGTTTGAATCGATACCGGCGTACACGTCTCTACACTTACGAATGGTGGTTTGTCAAGTGCCATGTACCTAACTTGTGGTCCGAAAAGGATATCGTGCTGATCGGATGGTTGATGAAAACCAGAATCGAACAAGATCGATAGGGTTTCTACCCCAAGATAGCTGTCCGCATGAATCAGTTAGCAGTGGCCTCCGGTGAGCATTGAGCAGTGTCGTCGATAAATGTTTTCAGCCATATAGTTTTAATTTGAAGGAACCTCACTTTATGCTCCAAATATTTATATCAAAGCGAAATTTTCTGGAAGCCTGAACATTCGCCAGTCGCCTTTAATCCGGTTATGCACGTGTGCTTTGACACATCGGTGAGTTTATGACCTGCCCAGGATCAGCGTGTGTGTTTTTCTCCTAGCTCACAGGAGCATGAACTCTCCGGCCCTCGCTGCAAATGTATCCATATCAGTGCCAGCTGAATGGGTTTTATTTATAAATGCTTTCAGAGGATATATCACGGCCGAACGTGGGTGTTGTTGTTGTGGATGCCTTACCTTCCTAGTCGAATGTGTACCAGTGGTGTCCTAGTATGCCGCTAGAAACCCGAAGAGATTGTAGTGTAAATGTAAATTAAAAAAGCGGCCGAAAACTACTTAATACACACACACACACACAGTAAACGCAACAGAGCATGAAATGCTCCCAATGGAAACAACCTCTCAACGGGGGAACCCGCTCTGGGCGAATTGCTAACAACCACGACACATTAAATCGTGCTGTCGGAAAAATTACTACCGAAGCCGGTTCCGGTTTATGAAAAAGACGCCCGCGCCATCAAGCCGGGCATCGTAATGTGTTTTTTTTTGGCAAAGACAAGTTTTAAAGAAAATATCTTGCAGAGTCCAACACGTCACAGCACTTTCGGTTCCAGTTCACTGGAAGCTACGGTTCCGACTCAGCTTCTTAACTCAGGGAAAATCGGCAGGCAGCGGCAACATTAACACACATTTTCACCCCGTGAACAAACATGTCCTCGTCCACCATAATTATCTCATTTTTTATTTAAACCTTAATTAAAAAGCTGTGTTTTGGGTGGGCATCAACTCTATACATCATATACAGCCGCACCGTGCGGATCTAGAAGGAATGCAGAGCCGTGCGCTGCCTTCACTGTTTGGCAGCGAAAACCACTCGGGAAGCTGATGCGAATAAAAAAAGGCTCACTGCAAGCGTTCTATCTGGACGCTTGCAACTCCATTCCTAATCAGTGAACAAGGCCTAGAGAAGCATGCGAAAGTCCTGACCGTTACGAGGCTTAAAGCAACCTGGCCACGTATATGTGGGTCACTAAGCAGCAGCAAAAAAAAGGCATAAAATTATTATGCAACCAATAAGCAATCGTTTCGCAAGCTTCGGAGAAACATTTGTGGCTGTATTATTTGTTGCACATTTTGACATGGTTTTAAAATAAGTTCTAGATGGCGCAGGAAATGCGAGCTTTGAAAGCTTCGCAGCTTTTGTAGGGGATATTTTTCCAGCAGCTAGCAGTTTTATAGCAACTTTCTTTTCCTGCTCATGATTTTCCCACCCATAGACGGTCATAAACCAACTTTGAAACTTTGAAAAGAGAGGATTTTAGTTATATTTTCCTAAAATAGATAAGTTACCTATGATCAATCCAAAGTTTTAGCCTTCTGCGGTACACAAGATTCCTAAAATTCATCTGTCAAAGTGAAAAGAGTGATAAAAATTACTCCTTAAAATCATCCTTTTTATCAGCTACTTTAACGCGATCGTTAGCACGGTTCTGCAACGGTAATGTACCTAAATTATACATCATTAGAAAGGTAATGGATCCTTCTTTGATAAATAGAAAACAAATATTTATGTTTCGCATTGCTTGTACAATTTTATCGGGGATTTGTTTAGAAAGCTCCGAAAACATACAGTTTTTCAACTTTGGTAATGCAGCAAAATTTTGGCCCAACTAAACTAGGCATAACGATTAAAATTTGGGTAATTGTAAATTATTTCCAGTAAGTTTTGTATCCGTCTCGATCCGCCCGTGGCTTATTTTAAGAAAACTCTTCCTGATGCATAAGGAGGCGCCTGGTCGCTATGTAGTCTATGAAATGACCATACAATACTTATTGGCTTTATGAACTTTGCGCCCTCTCTATTATTGGCTCTTTTAACACACATGTTGAATCTACTAAAAATACATGTAAAGAAAACGAAAACCATGAAAAAAATCCGTCCGTATTCTTCCTAAAACCAAATATGTCCGCCTATCCCATACCAATTCCCCACAGTGCACCCATTCACCTGCCGGAGAGTAGAGGTGTGAGAGGATTTTAACACATTTTTCGTTCGATTCGTTCGCGAATATTGATTTATACCTTCATCGACACTGTTTTGGCCAGAACCATGCCATCATATGTTGGCGTTCGACAAAAGTGTAAAGAATGGATTGATATACCACGCATAGCATCTCGATATTAGCATATAATGGCTATAATGGCGCCACACGGACGGACCACCTCGGAGTACTAATGCTGGGCTATCGTTTCCTCTGTAACATCCTCGCTGCAGGATGTTCCCATTGTGAATATTAAGAAGTTGGAGCGGCAAGTAGGCAGTTTATTTGCAAATCGGTTACTTGCTGTTACGTGTTTCAATCAATGGTCGGTGCCACGAGGCGCACTCAAAGGACACCAGGCTGACCAGGCCTCCTTCCATTCCTATTTGTTTAGTCTGTTGCGAACGGCAAACAAATCAAAACACACGACTGGCAGTTGCTGGAGTAGCACGGAGAGGAAAGCATCGAACGAGAGAGCGAAAGAGGACCCTTAGCAAGGAATACGGCGCAAGGAATACACTCTCTGGCGAGCGGGAAAGAAAAGTGCGGAGAAAATGAGAGCATGAGCGACCATAACGCGCGTGGCTGGACAGGACGGCGAAGGAAAAATGGAAAGGGAAAAGAAAAGCGTTCGCCGACCAGCGATATTCACAATGCACCATGCTTCTCCATCAGTTCACATCGTACTACTTCTAGCGCAGCACGCACGCAGCAGCACTAGTTTCACAGTTTTTTTTCTCAGCAACCGTCTCCAAATTACCAGCAACCTGTATTCGCTTGCAGCAAGAACACCTCTGCCACCGACACTTTGTTTTATTTATTTGTGACCCAGAAGCGCGACACCGTTGACTCCACTCGTTGACCAATTACATTCTACGATGACCTAGTGCCTCTTAAGAAGATAAACGAAGTGTCCTGCGGTGCAGAGTGAGTCTCGAGCTCGTGAAAAGAAAATTTCCAAATTTACCCACCTAACTAACGCACGAAGGATTCGTGACGGAGGAATCGTAAAGTACATGGAAGGTGCAAGTCCTTCGGTGGTTGAGTGGTTGGGTTGCCTTGCGAAATGGCCACTGGGCTGAACTGGGCCCGTGCAACCGCGTTGTTCCATGCGCGTTGTAATGATCGATTTATGTAATTCCCCTTACGGCCCTCCTCCGTGCGGAAAGTGGTGAGAATTGTGGCTACATAAGTAATTTTACGTAGGCTGAAAACTCAAAATGTGAATGTGTGTGCGCTCACAGTTGCTGTCTTAGGTTTTCATATCAAACACAACCACGTCTTGCTTAGTGCTTTCTTCGTCGGTACAACGTCTCACGCCTAAACGAGTTTGTGGTGGCGAAAGAGAACTAAAGTGCCTCGTGTACAGCGGCAATTAGGAAAAAACTCTGGACCCGTTTTTATCTTCATCCTAAGGCATTATGTAATTACGAAATCTCGTAATCTGTTGGCCGGGTGTTCCAGATAATACATAAACTATTTGCAAAGAGTATTGGAGGCTTCTCAAAAAACGGCAAAAGTTTCCCGAAGAATTACTCAACATTTCCAGCATGGCACACAGACGACATCAGCACGCCACGTTCTGATAGTTCCACCAAGGAAGGCCAAAACCCGCGGGCGCGGATATCGTCTTCGCTGCTCTTTGGAGCGGCTCCAGAGAAACGTCTCAGCATGCTCAACTTTGGGCATGTGCAAACCGTCACAGTGACGAAAGGGCCTCCGTGTGCGAGACAGGAAAATAAGGAGCAGAACATAACAGGCAGCACACCGGCGCACACACAGTGACAGAGCGAATCGCCAACAACAATGCTCTCAGCAGTGCGTGTGTCTGTTGAGAAAGTAGTGCATTTTGTTGTTGAGAAAGAAGCGAACAAGTGTACTTCCTCGAGGACACTTGTATGCTAAAACCAACACCGATATTCCGTGTGGCCTGCCAATCCGTCATGTGTAATTAAATGTTTGTGTTTTTTTTTCAAAGAGTGTGTTTTTTGAAGTGATTAAGGATCCACTTCCAAAGTGAGGATTTAGGCGGAGTGAATTTTACCTAAAACTGCTCAGCGGAAACAGTGGTTGCCCCTGTGTTGACTATCTAGTGTTTCCAGTTAAATGCTAAGCAAAATGGATCCAATTCGCCCGGAACTCGATATGCAAAGTGACAAAATGGACTCCCAAGAATTGCCCGGCCTGTAGCGTGTGTGGTTGCATTGAACCAAACCTTGCGGGTTCCCATAGCACGCCATCAAACTGCAACACTGTATGAGTTGTTAAATGAATCTGCCATCACAGCACACACGGACTGGTACAACTCGTCAAAGATGATAGTAAGTTTCATCCCCGACAGTGCCCGGGGACTTACAGTGAAGCAGCACCAGAAACAGAAACACCTCCTGTACCATAGGATCATCGATAGCCTCATTAGCGATAAGTACAAAAACAAAACGCTACGAAAATCATCCTTCGCACTGCTGTATCTGTCCTACATGTTCATCAAGATGCTCCCAATGACACTCGCTATCGAATCGCACACGGGGGTAAAATCAATATCGCCGTTGACTGTAAAACCGCGCACGTCACCGGAAATGCTGGCATCACCGCCGGACGACGAAGACGACGATTACTTCGATGTGTACGACAATGCGTACGACCTCCCGAACGGCACGTTAGGTAAGTACTTAGCTTTAGCGTTAGGTAACAAAACGCCACACAGACAGTGGACAGATGTTTAAGATGATTTTTGTAACCGACAGGCGTTAAGACTACTGACGCGAAGGAGTAAGAATCGTGGCCCAAACGGGAAAAAGCTATTTGAAGGCAAATATTTTGGCAGCGTATATTTCAAAACCAACAGTAGAGCTGTGTTAATAATTGATTTAACAAGGCACAAATATGTGAAATAGAAATTTCTAATTGCAGCATAGTGTAGCGTGTATAAAACTGATACACCATTTGACAGTTTAGATACCAATTTAAAGAAGAGAAATTCGTTACGATGGTAGCTTGTGCTTCCGCTTATAATGACCGGTTATAATCTGAGTTATGGCATCAAAACATAGGTCGTCAGGATCAAATTGTGTCACTAATTTAGCCCTAATGAGAGGTTGTAATGACACCTTAAATGATGCCAGTTGAAACCATATAATTGCGGAACAGATTTTGAGCTAGAGATTAATTTAACGTTTGTCTTTCAGCAAAAGGAATGTATGTGGGGGCACCGTGCGAGTTTACGTGCGACGCCAACCTGCATCATGTGTACTGTGATCCAACTACAAATACTTGTAGCTGTGAGAAGGACTTCGTCGTGCTGATTGGAAAGCTGAAAGGATGTGCCAAACGTAAGTTTCTGTCCCTAAGCCACCCGCCCCAATTATAAAAGCAAGCCATTTTCGAGCGCTTGTATCTCCAGCGAAGGTCGGGATTTGCGGTGACACCGGAAACCGAGGCAGTATCCGTTTTCCTGTTCCATTTATTTTGTTTTCACTTTTGGGATGGCCACGGGCACGGAAGCAGAAGCTGTTGGCCGGTGGCCAACGATTCTTAAATTGTCCTTAGATACAAAGAATGCTTGTTAGAGCATCACATAACCGCTCGGAATCGATCAATATAAGGCGACATGTTCACACATATGCGCCACACCAACCATTGGATCGCACCCGGACCCAGCAGCAGCCAGCAGCACAAAATGGCGGAGTATTTATTTTATGTGATTGTGTTCTTTCTTGTTTCCGATGCTGGATGCTGGCGGGACCGTGCTGACCGTAGCCAAAAAACTCGGAGATCAGTGTTTTTACGATCAAACTTGTTTCTACAACGACGAGAATTCATACTGCAAGCAGATCGTGCACAACGCCATCTGTCAATGTATTCCCGGTTTCCACTCCGTTAGCTACTCGAAACCGACCAGGCGCGTCTTCTGCACACAGGGTAAGTTTGCCTCTAGTGATCGTTGTAAACAATCGAAAAAAGACCGACGGATGTACCAGGGCCCAATAGTTTCGTGGGACAATGAGAAGTTGAGCGAAGCTTATGAAATGATTATTTGCCGGTTTGCCAATCGCTCGAAATGTCAGTTTCCACGTCTAGCAATGTTCTCGTGACATTCTTACGCCTATAAGTTGCTGTTGGTAGAAAAAGTAGAAGTCAGATAATCAAGAAAGTACTTTATCACGACTGGAAGATATGGCAAGTTCAGCTACTGAAATGCAGATGACTTGGCCTGACATCGTGGGCTTTTCTGGACCTTTAAGATATGACACGATTGGAGATGTAAATTCCACCTCTATTTTCCGTATTTAAACTCGGAAGCTCGTTGGTCTCTCGGTTGCTTACTGTAACGTTTTGGTTTTACGGGCGAAGTTGTTGTTGGCCCCACGCAGTTATTCCCGGTTTCGGGAATCGAACCTAGGTCATCTGCATGACAACGACGACCGTTACCGACTACTCTATCAACGGGGATTTCAGTGCTTCAAGACGGGTCATATTCAATCATATCTGTTTTTTAAAGACCCATTTTGAGCTCCCTGAGCAACTCTTGAAATCTATAAACAGATGTAACCTGGTGAACAAACATTTCAGGGACAGAGCTTCACCGAATGATCTAACTTAAAATGTGTGTCTCAAAACCATCGATGTAGCGCTTTCTTTAACCACTGCTCATTTCATTCACCGTATTTTGTCTTCAATTCGTGTCGACATTGCCTTTACGAAGATTCTAAGCTTCACATGCCCACGGGTGTGCAAGATTGTATTACACTTGTATTTTTATTGCTGTGTTTAAAAATAGCAAACATCCATTGCCGCAGGCTACTCTGCAAGCTCCGTTTCCAAAAAAAAAACAGTCCTGCAAAGCAGCGCTCTGCAGTTCCGCTGCACCACTAATCGCTGTTTGCTTTGATTTACCTTACAGACATGGCGACATTAACTGCAGATCTTCCGACGCTCTTCGGTGTCACGAGCGGCATCGCCGTGCTGGCGGGCCTGATTTGCATGGTGTTACACCTATTTAGCAAAACGAAGTACCCTCGGCCGAGGCATTTCGGAGACGCAAACCTTGCGCCACCGATTCTATTTTCCAGTGATACAGGTATGCGCCTCCTCCCTGCCTATTTCGGTTAGAACTGTGTCTGCGTGTGTGTGTGTGTGTGTGTATTTTGACAACTATTTTTATCATTTGCCTGTTTCGCGCTCTTTTTCCTCGGCTCCTGCCGTTCTACTGCATTGCTAGTGCCAACACATGACCTTAGAGACGCGCGCGTGCCGCGGAGCTACGGACGCTACGGCTCTGGACTCTGATTTTAGGTTGTAGCGTTTCCCAAGTTTTCTTTCCGTTTGCTGGCCCCTGCTTCCGTTTCTTCGCTTTTTCCCTGCAACAGTGCTTCCGTGATTGCACACATTTCTAATGGGCAAAGAGCTTCCGCTTATAGCGCACATGATTAGTACCGAAACAGTACACCAAGGCCAGCGCGCACGACAGCAACACCACCACCAACAGAGGCGGGAAAATGGTACAGATAAGTCACAACACTGCATGTCGAAAGCACATTTTCGGGCTTCGGACCAGTCACGCGCGCGGCACCTCTCCTGGGTTTTGACATAATGGGCATTAATAGGCGCGGCCGAGCCGGGCCGAGTGGTGGCGTGCTCTGCCCCGTCGTAGGGGGCCACATTTGTCCGGGATGTACCAGAACCTTCCGCCCCGGCGCCCCGTGACACCACTCGTTGCTTCGTTGCGATGTTTGTGAGGTGATTAGCGTGATACTTTATGCGTTTCCTTTCTGTTCTGTTTTGTCTCTACTTTCATGCTCCACCATGTTTACCGTTTAAACACAAACACTACGGCGCACAAACACAACGACGTCGGTCGGTTGGGACGGGTGCACACACACAACCACCATCACCCAACAAAACACATATGCCACGCCATCTCGGTGGGAAAATCTTCCCAAACACCTCGTCCGGGGGACCGGGATTTTTCCACCGAACGAATCCAACCATCGCCTTGCGCACCCCGGGAAACCACCTGCGCGTTGGCTGGACTCCGGGACCGGACTCGAACTCGAACGCCACCGCAGGGATACCATTGACAATACAGTCGGCCAGACCGTCGTCTCGTTCCAGTCAGCGCTCGAGTGGCTCCATCGGTTCCTATGGCAATCGACGGGCCTCCAGCGCCCCGCTGCACCACGGCTCCAAAGGAGTGCTGGTGTCGACCTCCCGTACAGGTGCGGCTCGATCTGCCGCCATATTGCTTGTATCATGTCACATTTCTGCAATTAGAAATAGTCAATCCACTAGTACCGGTTCCCAGCACCCCGCCAGCTATCTGAGCGACGACAATATGACCAAGTACCTGGAACGCCAGCTGGAGCACCAGAAGCAGCTCCTCTACTTGGATATACCGTCGCTCAGAACGCATAACAAGTTGTTTTCCAAGTTTTGCAAAGCCACCGCGCTGGTTGGCACCAATCACGCCAACGGCGGTGGCAGCGGTCAGCCCAGCCACCGAAGGCCACACCACGCGGGCGGCGGTAGCACCGGAAGCGCGATGGGCACCAGCAGCGGCAGCGGCAACGGGCACCACAACCACCTGCCCTACCATTACGCTGGCGCCTCCGCCAACGAGGACTCCAGCTTCGACGACGACGACGGCGGCACGACCGATCGCTTCATCGGTTTCAGCTACGATCCGCACGATGGCAGCATCGGCCTCGGAGCCCTGCCGACGCCGGCCAGCGAGGTGGCAAACGTAGCGGTAAACCCCATTTACGCCACTCCGGCTCCCAGTAACCTCCCAACCTGGTACCCGTCGAATGATAACCGACTGTCCCACCTGCTCCCACCGTGTCCCATCCCATCACACTGCTTCACCGTCCGCCAACCCTTCTCTTGTAACTACTCCGCCCCAACTTCTTGTGGTCACTTCTTGTGCGCTGAGTGTACGATCCCGTGTGTCCAGTATCCAGTTCCGGGCGGCACCTACCTTAGAGTGTGTTCATTCATGTTCTAGATGTTACTGAATGTTACTGTGTTCGATTTGAGTTCATCTATTCATGTCCATGACTAGCGTTTGTTGTAGGCCTAGGCATCTTTGTGGTCATACATATATATATATAGTATATCTGTGTGTGTGTGTGTATATATATATGAATATCCTTCCGTGGTTCATCCTGCTTACGAGACGTACGATATAGCTGCTCAAAGTCTGTCCTAATCCCAACTCGCGCGTATGGTCAGGCTGCTGCAAACGAATGTAAACCTAACACAATTCTAAACTAGTCCCAGCCCACTATTAAGGCTGCATCATATCAAGGAGCCTTACTCTATAATGTTAGAGCTTTTAATAGACTAAAAAGCAACACAGTACTCAGACCGCAATTTAATGTTATTCTCGTTTGACACGATTATCATTTGAAAGTTAGATGGTTTCAAAGATGTTTGCAAAAACTGATGCCCCGTTGCAACGGAGTGGCGTGCGTCTTCGCCTAAACACTAGAACCCTCATTCATTTGCCATCATTGCATTGTCTATAGTTATTCCTTGTACTTAGGTGTGCGTATGTGTGTGTGTGTTTGATTGTGATGTGTTGAGTAAGTGGTCGATCAGAAACAATTTCCGCTTTCGTTTCGCAAGGAATTGCGCGTAAGTTTATGGTTTTATTTCTCTATAACTCTATAACTGACGAACTAATTTCAGCAGTGTTTCATGCATATAAGCAATATGGCGAAATGATTTATCTATACACCCAAAATCTAACTGGTAACTGGAAATCCATAAGCGCTTACGATTTTCGATTGCTTTCCCGTTTGTCTAACAACACACATACTTTAGGTTGCAATTCTTAACTCTTTTATTACTAATCATTCTTTAGTTTGCTTCTTTTTCGATGTTGTGTTTCAAAGAACTATTAACTATTTCCTATCTATGGCATTCGCATTCACAAACGACACAATTTAAAGACTTTAAACACACATTCATATAACACTCTCACTCTCGAACAACAAGCAAGCCCAATTTCTTCTTATTTGGCATGGACATTTAAACGATTGACATTGGATCAAGGATCATGTTATAAATATTGCGCCCCACTTCAGCTTAGCCTTTTGTTTGTGTAACGAGATTTAATAATACATTTCCGAATGATAAAAGATACAGGGTCGAAAATATAGTACGGTCTTCACATCACCACCGTAAGTTACGTGCGAGCAAAGAAGCGACGTGCGAAGGTTTGATTGATTGAAACCTTCGTGCGGCATTCGTGTTTCAAATGGTAGTTGTCATCTTCATTTTTCGTTCTGGTTTTCCAATCTGGCGTACATGGATTGTTTTACTTAGCACTGCAAGCTTGTAAGCATTTCACAAACGAATCTGAATGTATTTTTTCTCTTATCTGTCGCTCTATACGAAACAGTAGCCTTTCAATTCTCTAACCAACTCAGACACTTATCGCTCACGCTATTGGCTAACTGAACTGAGCAAAATGAAGCAAATTAAGAAAATCAACTGATGATTCGTTGTGTTTTTGTGTGTTTTCCACTTTCTTCCATCTCTTTACCGTCACCGGGCTGCGGACACAACGATCTCCCCGAAGGTTCCCGAAGACCAAGTTTAGCTTCCGTACACAGTACAAGTTCTTCCGTTCGAAGCTACAGTATGCGCCGGTTCGAGCAGGAAATTCAGCAAAAGGAGCTTCGCCAGGAAATGAAAAAGCACCTGGCTCGGTTGCAGGAGCAGCAGCAGCTGCAGAAAATTAAGCCCAACATAATAATCGGCGATGTGATATCGTGCCCCATGAACAAGCCCATCCTCACGACGCCCAGTCCTATGACTCCGAACTCCGTAGATGATATATTGCCGTCGGTGGACGAAACGCAGGAGGTACGGAGGGTGGCCACACGAAGTGAAGACACGGATTCGGATCGGTGATACTCTGATTTTTTTCGTTACAGTTTTCACCCAATCTGAGCCAACGGTCGGTGAGCGATAGTACTGGCGGGTGCTTCGATGGGCCGTGTAGTTCCACTGAGCTACTAAAGTAGTCCTACGGGACGGCCGCGTGGCAGGAATCTTAACGGTAGCTGGGTACAGAGACGAGTGCAAGTTGTATAAGACGTACTTTATAATTTTTTAGAAGATTTAAGACGAATATTACCAGAACCTACTAAGCAACTGCTAAGAACCTTGCATAGCCTGCCTGCTGGTGCGGTACTACCGAATCCAAGAAACTACAGCTGTATACCGAACTGTGCTAGCCACAGTGGTACAATTTGTTAAGCAATACCATCAACGATTTTACTTCTCCAAACCCATCACGAACCGCTAAGTGACACAATCAGACCCTTTTCAATCAACCATTTGCTAAAGGTATCAGACACAAGCAAACGTAACTTTACATCTTCGCCAACGAACTAAACGCTATTACCACAAAGCAAGGCTACAAATGAATATGTTGTTTTAAAAGTCGTAAAACTCGTTTGATCATCAATTCGATTATTAACTCCCTAGTTTGTTTGTCCTTTGTTTGGCTGGACAACATTTATGACTAAACCGAAAGTAGTGGTCTCTATTTCAAGTTTTACAAGTAGTTCGAATCTAGTGCACTTGACAGGAATTGTAAAAACTAAGTTGACGGTACCAGCCGTTCTTACGGATAAGGAAAACACAGTTAAATGTTGACAGTAGCTAGTTCTTGGTAGCTACTACTGTAACTAAGTTATAATCTAGCTACTATTTAGGCATACAGGCTCTACTACTTTAAATTTGCTTAACAACCGTTCAAGTGAGGTTAAAACTAGCAACGACAGCAACCTTGTCCAGGGGTCAGAACCAACAACGGCCTCAATCACACTTCTGCTACTAGACCAACCAGAAGCTTATTCAGACCATGATACTTCAACAGAACAGAAAAAATGTACCACTGTAAGCACTGTTACGTTTCAAGAACCGAGAATTTTCAATTTCTGATCGCATATTACAGGCACATATTAAAACATTGTGTTCCGTGCAGTGCCGTGGATGAAAAAGCAAACCCACAGTGGAAAGCATGCAACGGGGTACACGAGGACACGGATCGAAATTCGAGGAAGTGAATGTTTTAAATGGTGGTGGATAACAATAAGGAGCTACCCGTGGGTAAGAGAGACATAAAACCAATCTAAACAGAAGATAAAACCAACTTAAACAAAACCCAGTAAATTAGAACGTTCATATTGATAAATGTTGTACTAGTATTAAGTAAGTAATTGAAATCCACTGAATGTATGTGTGCTCAGTCTTACGCAGTTATACGTTGCAAGGATCTTCCGAACCGTCGGAAGTTTAGCGCACAAAACGTTGAAGATATACACCTTCAAACGGGGAAGTAGTTATTGTAATGTTAACAGTACGACAAAGCTAGATGATTCGATCGAATTGATTGCGAAGTATTCTAAAGCATACCTTATGCATTCAATCAAATAAGTAACATGTTCGAACTGTAGCTGATGTGATGGTCCAAAAGACGAAAAACCCAAAGACGCTGTTTAGACGACGAAGGGATAGAATGGACGATGGGCCATCGCTATAGAGTTGTGTTCGGGATGACGAGTGCCGTTTGTTGGTTTGGATTGCTCGAACATAGCTTTTGCGCCCATTCTATCCACTCGCCTCCTATACTTCCACTGTCTTTAGAAAAACCGCGCTTAATTTGATATTATTTGTACACTCGAGCCACAGTCGTACAGCTCGCAAGCTACAAAGGACTTTTCGTGCGCGTAAAGGTAAACTCTATGGTTCCTTTGTGAATTGCATTTCTTTGATACTGTTATATCAATTGTGCTTGGCAACGCCACACTACGCAACTTGTAATAGGTACATTAACTAGTAACACTTAACTGCTTATGGCACGGAACGAAGCATGATCCGGTGATTTTTTGTCTCTTGCTAAATCTATTCAAGGAATTGTTATAGCGTACTGGTGAATTACTGTTCGATTGAAACATTGAAGCAATGAACCACAGGAAATTTAGGAATTTTTTATGGCGACCGTGCCCGGCATGCTTAAAATTGCATTCGTTTCAAGACGATACGACATCGACCGCACCCAGCACCAGTTTGCCTGGGACTTTACCTTAATTAATGATGTCAGAGTGGCAAACGAAAAAATCCTTTAGGTGTCGGAACGATAACATGTACGTTTGCGGACGCTACAGCAGACCACATTTCCTCAAAAAATCCCCAAAACATGTTCCTACTCCCTTCCTTTCGATTAAGTCGCACACTTCGAAGGGGGTGCGATGCAACGGAACAAGTTCATAGTTTCTCATTTAATGTATGTAACCTTGAAATATTGAGCATAGACTGATATACCTTTAGAAGAAGAGCAGAACCCAACAGGAAACTAAATATTATAAACTGACACAGTACATGAAAACGTCTCTGGAGGAACCGGAGGCTTGAGCAAACGCAAAGAACGCAAAGAAAATCAAACGAACTTACGATTCAGTTTCGCCTGCAAATGTACACTAGGAAAATGCTTCAAACGGTACGCCTCGTGCGGTACCCAGCTATGGATGGCAGCTAATATCCGTAACAGCGTACGAGATGTTTAAAATTACAGGTTCTTTACGGCTTCTTTTCGCTATTCGCAAAAAAAGTTCATAACGAACCGATGCTGCCATGATGGTCACTAATGTGGTCGCCATTCTCTCTACGAACTAAAGATCGTAGCAGGCCAGAGGCAACGAGCAAAATGAGTGTTTGTGCTAAATATGCTGCAAGCTGCGAGTGTTTCTTCGGTTATCAAAAAAATCCAATTCAAAGTCTTATGTGCAACATTTTCAGACGATGCCCGATGTTGTCAAAAAAACAATGCGCTCCAAGTAAATTACACACTGTAACATTGTGGTTTTTTCACAATGAAGTTTCCATTGGCTAGTGACAGCGATTGCGGCAATGGTAAAGCGTGAAAAAGAGAGAGGAAAAGGGAGATTCAGAAAAATTCAGAGCGAAAAGAGAGATAGAAAGTAAATCGTTTCAGTGAAAGATGAATTAATAAAAATGTCAAGAGTTTTGTTAAAAAGTTTTCACACGAACTCTGAAAATTTATTTCCATAACTCGACGTCTTCAAGAAATTGCCCTGGATTGCCTTTGGCCTTTGGCTATCTGTCTTTTCGTCCTGTGTTCCATTGTGCGACCAGTTTTAGTCCACTTCCTCGATCGTTGGACCGGCACCGGATGATGGCGGAGGTGCTCCGGCTCCGGCTCCGGGCATTCCACCCGGCCCACCGGGCATTCCTCCAGCGCTCTGATAGAGCTTCTGAATAATGGGGTTGCACACGGCTTCCAGTTCCTTCTGTTTGTGCTCAAACTCTTCCTTCTCCGCCATCTGGTTGGCGTCGAGCCACGAGATGGTGGCGTTGCACTTGTCCAAAATGAGCGTCTTATCGGCATCGGGAATTTTGTCTTTGACATTTGCGTCCTCCACTGTCGACTTCATGTTGAAGCAGTACGATTCCAGCGCGTTCTTGCCCGCCACCTTATCGCGTTGCTTCTCATCCTCGCTCCGGAACTTCTCCGCTTCGTTTACCATACGGTCAATGTCCTCCTTGCTGAGCCGGCCTTTGTCGTTGGTAATGGTGATGCGATTCTCCTTATTGGTGGACTTTTCGATGGCCGAAACGTTCATGATACCGTTCGCGTCGATGTCGAACGTAACCTCAATTTGCGGAACTCCCCGCGGAGCTGGCGGAATGCCGCTGAGCTCGAACTTTCCCAGCAGATTGTTATCCTTCGTCATGGTACGCTCGCCTTCGTACACCTGAATCAGCACCCCTGGCTGGTTGTCTGAGTAGGTGGTGAAGGTTTGTGTTTGCTTCGTTGGAATCGTGGTGTTGCGTTTGATCAGCACCGTCATAACGCCTCCTGCGGTTTCGATACCCAGTGAGAGTGGAGTCACGTCCAGCAGGAGCAGATCCTGAACCGCTTCCGATGTATCGCCCTGCAAGATAGCGGCCTGCACGGCTGCCCCGTACGCAACGGCTTCATCGGGATTGATGGACTTGTTCAGTTCCTTGCCGTTGAAGAAATCTTGCAGCAGCTTCTGAACCTTCGGGATGCGAGTCGATCCACCGACCAGCACTATATCATGAATGTTGCTTTTGTCCATTTTGGCGTCCCGCAGCGCCTTCGCCACCGGTTCCATCGTGTCGCGGAACAGGTCCGAGTTGAGCTCTTCGAAGCGCGCCCTGGTCATCGAAGTGTAGAAGTCAATGCCCTCGAACAGCGAATCGATTTCAATGCTCGCCTGAGTCGATGCCGAAAGGGTGCGCTTTGCCCGCTCGCAGGCCGTTCGCAGGCGACGCAGGGCCCGCTTATTGCTCGAGATGTCCTTCTTGTTCTTGCGCTTGAACTCTTCGACGAAGTGCGACACCATGCGATTGTCGAAATCTTCGCCACCCAGATGGGTATCGCCGGCGGTGGACTTAACCTCGAAAATGCCATCCTCGATTGTGAGGATCGAAACGTCAAAGGTGCCCCCGCCTAGATCAAAAATAAGCACATTGCGTTCACCGGCACCCTTCTTGTCTAGCCCATAGGCAATGGCCGCGGCCGTCGGCTCATTGATTATGCGCAGCACATTCAGACCGGCAATAGCCCCAGCATCCTTCGTTGCTTGACGCTGCGAATCGTTGAAATACGCTGGCACGGTGATGACCGCATTCGCAATGTTCTTTCCAAGGTACGCTTCGGCCGTTTCCTTCATTTTGGTGAGTACCATCGACGAGACCTCCTCCGGGAAGAACGACTTCTTCTCGCCTTTGTACTCCACCCGCAGTTTCGGCTTGGTTCCATCGTTGATCACATCGAAAGGCCAATGCTTCATGTCTGCCTGGACAGTGGGATCGTCAAATTTCCGCCCAATCAAACGCTTCGCATCTACCATCAGAGTTGGCACGGAGAACACAATGAATTAGGTTAACTCACACGCTTCATGCACTTTTGATTCAAATCCACTGCTAGCTCGATGCGTCACATACTTACCGAAAATTGTGTTATTTGGATTCATGGCCACTTGATTCTTGGCAGCATCGCCGATGAGTCGCTCTGTGTCAGTAAAGGCCACATACGACGGTGTCGTACGGTTTCCTTGATCGTTCGCAATAATGTCCACCTTGCCATGTTGAAACACACCGACGCAAGAATACGTCGTACCGAGATCTATACCGACTGCCGGAATTTTGGCCATTTCTGGGGGCGAAACAAGGAAACCCCAAACATTTTAGGCAAGGGAAATTATTTCCACATGTTTTCGTATGTCAACCAGACATTGCACATGGCAGCAACCGTGCGGAACATGCCTCAAAATGTCTTTCATTTCTATGCAAAATTGAACTAAACAAGTATACCTGTTGCACTGTATGTTTTTAATACTCACTTGGATTTTAACTATCTTCTCTACTGTTGAATTCAATACCACGTATAAGCCACGTTTACGCAGAAAAGTGTTCAAGTGGCTCCCACAACGGACGATAAGTGACTGCTCTGCTAGCTGCAAGCAACGGCGCTTAAAATAGTTTAATCCATTATGTCACCAGGCAACCGACTTAGCAGGAGACGAAAATAGTGACGGATCTAGAATATTCGTCCAATTCGCATGGGCGTAAGAAACCATATCGTTGGACACAATTCTGGTATCTTCGATCTTCCGTAATAAACGTGAAGAAGTACTCGGTGTGACGTGATCTAACGAAAATAATGCTTAGACCGGAAGTGATGCACTTGCTGAAAATGAGCTCGGCACGTTTTATAAATTTCTTTTACAAGAACGAAGACAGTCGTACTTCCGGAATTCGAAATTGAAGGTAATGTAATGTCAGTCTGATAACTTGTGACACAGACCGTTCGATTTTGCCACTATGCAACGACACACTGAGGTGCGAATTCTCCATGGTTCACATTCAATTTTTATTACACGATGAAATACCAAAAATTAAAATTATATTCATGTTATTATCAAACGACTAAACGATTCACTTTTTAATGATCTTTCGCGAAAACACTTGAGACAATTGTTATTTTTGTTAAACAACATTTTTATTGACCTAATGACTTTGTGACATTAATTTATCATGTTGATATGAAAGGAAACAGTTATTGAAAATGATGGTGGGTATGATGGCTGCAAATAGAAAAGCTAATGGTTGTCGTAATAGTCGACCAGCTGAATGAAATGTGCAAAAACGAACGAAAAATAGGTCCCACAGTGGTGTGCGTTGTGTGTTCGGATTTACATAGGTAAGCGTTTCAATCACCGCCTAAAATGCTCCATCAGTTTAGGATTTTGTAAAGTACGACTGATAGACCATACCGAGCGAGGACGCCGCAAACCATATGAAGCAACTCCACCATGTTGCAAATCCAAACAGGCCTCTATACACGTCTTTGGTGAAGACCGATTTGAGGTTCTGCAACGAAAGGTGGAAGCTCTGGGCAGTGTTGAATATATTTTGTTCCACTTCTTGGTCGCTTTCGGGCGCTACTGCGACAAACTCGTTCGTTTCTCCGACAGCTTTGCTGTCGCTCGCCAGTGCTGCTAGTACAGATTTTTCGTACTCCAAGTCGGCAGAACATTCATCGAGTTGAATCGATTGCTTCAGAAGTCCTCCCCACGTGTAGTCACCAAGGGTTTTGTACATAAGTGCGAAGAATAAGCACATCAGAATTGGAGCCACGTACTGCAATGTAACGACGCAAAGGTAGTAAAAGATGGAAGACACTTTTTTCTGCAGCTCCACGTTCGTTATGCGACCAGCTTCTTTCTTTTGCTCTTCGACACGCTCGTGCGCTATGTTGAGGTACGCCTGCAGATAAACTGGCATCAGCAAGAACCGTAAAAGGACGGACACGATCACAGCAGTAAGCCTCATGGTTTCAAACGCTTCGGTCGAAAGGCTGGTGGAGAAATGTAATCAACAATGTTAGTTTCCTTTCCGACCCCACAACCAAACTGTTCCGGTGCACTTACAGTGGTGCATCCATGCCTGCAAAAATGCGCACAGTAAGATAATCCCTGCTAATAGGTTTAATCCACAGGATAACTAATAGAAATGGCATAGCGAAGCTGATGTTCAAAAGCAACTTCAACCACAGCTTGTCTTGACAAAACCTGTCAACGATGAAAAATGGAAGCAGTCAGCAAACACACGGTAACTTGTTACTTCTTCTTTATAGTTACTTTAGTGAATCCCAGTGCATGCGCGCCATTCGCAGCCCGGGAAACGTAAAAAGCGCTCCGAGAATCCCGCAGCTGCAAGCGATGAAGAAGTTAACGACAATCTTCGACGCTGGTCCACTGAAAACAATGCGGAAAAGGCAAAAAAATAATTGTTGGATCTCCGATGAACATTCTTCAAATATTAAGTGTGGCATACTTACGATGAATTAAGACCCTGTTCTTCGAGGAAACTGGACGCACTTTGGTTAAAGCTGCGATAGGCTGGATCCAATCCGACCTCGAGCGTGTGTTCGGGAACGATCAGAATGATCATGGCTATCAACAGATAGGCCAACCCGGTAACGATGCATGTCGAACGTTCGCCGATGGACTCCTCGCTTTGAAAGTACTGTACCGTCAATGATGCGAGCAGTTTACTGGTGAAATAGTTTTGCTGTTAAGGAAATGTATGTATATAAAATGTTTCATGGCAGTACACGCGCGCGGAGTTTTGCAAAAGGATACAATGCGAAGAAAACTACGAGGAAGCACCACAAGATACTGAGATTGATCTCCTCCTTAAGGGGAAAGAAAAAGTGATATATCTGAAAAAGCGCAAGAGAAAACGTTTTGAATTGAAAAAAGACACTCAATCGCCATTGCCTGTTCACTTCGAACCCATTACCTCGGAGGTGGTATAAACTATAGCAGCATACAAGCTAAAGTCCACCAACCATTGGTACTCGGTGTAGAATCGTAAGTGAACGATATCGTAGGAGGAGATGGGAGTCGTCTCGAGCTGAATATCCAAGCTACGGGGAATGTGAAATGTGGACGACTTTTCATCGCCCGCCTGGTGGTGGCCGTTGCGCTTGTCCCTTTTTCCTTTACTTTTTTCTCGTGGCACACCAGACAGTTTACGAAGTTCGTCGTCGGTAGGGTGGAGGTAGCGTGTAAGACCGGTCGAACAGAGTATCCATTTGGCCAGCGAAAAGTGAGGACTTAGCTTTTGAATTATGCTGACCATAATCAGTGTGATGACTAGTTGAGCCCCCAGTAGAGCCTGCGAATGGAGAAATCAACATGCTTCATAATCAGAACTACGACTTGGCCCGGCCACCGGGTCCTAAGAATGACGGAACGCGTGTAGGAAGCTATCCATTAGACACTAATTATAGACCAATTCTCACTAAAAATAGGCCAACCGACATGATCAGTTCCGGCAAAGTGAGCCGACATCGCCCCCCGTACCATTGATTAACTTTTGCTGCGCTGCGTTAAATGTCTGTTAACATAACAACATTACGACCGACTCACGATGCAATGAATACTTGGGCGGATCTCGAATATTGTCATTCAAAAACCTCACAAATCCTGAGAATCAATGCACTTCTCACGTAACGCAAACCACAAGAGGCCCAATGTTTTCCTTTTGACCGTAGAACAGTGACTGACAGATGTTGTTGAATGTTTCGAACATGTGCCTAGAACGTTTACAGTCGAGGATCGAGAGACTCAGCAACGCAATGTAAGGGTGTAGTTTGATAAGGGTTAGTTTTAATTTCTTATTAGACAGTTTGAACGATAAACTTGCGGAAACAACTCTCTAAACAAGTCATGTGAATAGTGAATTTATGACTCGCTATAAAAAAACTAAACTTGTTTAACGATCGAATGATTTTATGTTAAAAACAGTCGTTCAGATTCGAGGTTCTAATTATTGGTGTATATTTCGTTATGATGAACAAGAAATATGCGATGTACGAATACACTATTTCGAATAGAATGCGAACTTCTTACAATTCACTTCGAAGTTATGAATAAATGTTTTCCCAGACAGGTTTGATACAGTTTTAGCAAGAAGTTTCTAACCTAAGTCTTAACCACTAGCAAATGTGTGCGCGCACATTGCATTGCGTATTACACTAGCTTCCGCGATCTTTGCTAAGGTAAACGAAATAGTATGGAGACTATAAGCCACAAATCCAATAAATTAACGCACATACAGACGTAGTTGAGGCGGCGGTTTCGGGGTGGCTGTACTAGTAGAAAAGTCCTGCCGATCCTAGTTTTAATGCATCAACTGTTCCTGCTTGTAGACAGCATGATAAGCGTTACGGATAAGTGCATACGGAAAGCAGGACTCCAGCAGGTCCATCGTAAGAAACGGTGATTCTTGTACGATTTGATCAAGCAACAGGTAGATGGATTCGCGGTTTTTGATTGCCTCTTTGTCCGACTCCTGACCCAGCCGCAGCAGTGACGAGCTAGCGAGTGCAAGAAACTCCTTCATGCGATCCTCAATGTCGTTTTGGCCGCAAATGGTGAACATGGCGCCAAATATGTTATTGATGGCAACCGCCATACAGTGCGTGTTATTTGTGTGTGCCTCCAGTGACGCCCGGTAGAAAGAGGCTTCGTTTTTGGCTAGCTTCGGTATGCTGACCGCCACAAACACCATCAGCAGGCATATGTTGAGGTGATCGCTCTCGTCCGGTTCTGGTTTCTGTGCTTTCAGGGCGCTCGACAGTGCAGGATCCACTCGGCACTTGAGCCCCGCAGCCGACGCCATTTCGGAGACGGTTTTCAACGGATCCCCACCAGGAACGTGCTCTTGGAAATCCTTCACAGAAGAGAGCAAAAACGGCACGCGCTGTTCCAGCACATCAACCAGGGCTTCCTGTGCCAACTGACGGAAGCTTAGAATTACACCGATGATCGTCATCCGCTGCAGTAGATTGTCCACTTGCTGCAAACGCTTGAATTGCTCTTTCATGATTTCCGGCTTGTCGAAGTTGCTACGCAAGATCATCAACACCTCCTTGTTTTGTACCACAAGACGTTTCAGCTCCTGCACCTGGTTGGCAATGTGCCACATGAGCGACTCGTTCAACAACCGAATACCGTACGGACCGATCAACTCCGCAAGCGCCCTCAGTTCGTTGAAGTCGGAAAACTCCTCCGGGTTAAACGGAATGTACCCTTCGGGCGTGATCGAGACGAACGCTTTCTGATTGAGCGAGAATACGATGTTTCCGCCGCTCACCTTCCGTAACAGCGCATCGGAATACCAAGTGTTGTAGAGAGAGGCGATCGTCTTTTCGCCGTGGCTGTCCTGAGACTGCGTCTGCTGCAGCAAACAGTTGTTGAACACGCGCGTTATGTCGATGTGGACGTAGTTCTCGACGGTCTGCAGCACATTCATGTACGCCCTTACCGAGGCCAACAATTCGGATGGTTTCGCGATTTCCGATGTATCGGCACTATACATGACCATGCCGACGAGAGCGCGCGAAAAACGTGTCTCCAGATGCTGACAAAGGTATTCACGAGGTGCAAACGCATACTCCCAGACATTCACCGTGGGGCAGTAGTTGATAGCGAAACAGAGCTCGGTGAGGGCCATGTGCAGCTTATCCATCGTGGTCAACAGCTCGCGCGTTTTGCGATAACTTTCTTCTCCCGGCCGTCGGATGTCGTCCAGATGTTTTTTGCTCTTGTCCTTCTTTTTACGGCTTGCCGAAGCCGACAATATTTTGGCGCAATGCTTTGGCAAGAGCGCGTCGGCCATCATGCACTGCTCATCGCAAATCGTCGTGATTATGTTCTTCGCTTCTTTCGCCATTTCGTCGAGAAACATATTGACCACCGACAGTGATCGTTCGCGGATGTGGTGTCGCTCCTCTGGGCACATCTCGTGTGTGCAATTTTGAAAGTGGCTGCAAATGAGCGGAAACGCAATGATGTACCGGTTCTGGGCCGGAAACTCGAGACACATGTGAAACTGGTCTTCGAACATTTTGTTGTAGAAGCAAAAAATCGACAGATCCGACGTTTCTACCAATGACTCGTCCAGATAGTCGACCATCTTGGTGTGAAACACCATCGAGTCCAGCAAGCGCGCCAAGTCCGGGAAATCTGTGATGCGAACCGCGGACTTGGCGCTCATGAAAGTTTGCAGCCGAAACCAGTCGAGTCGGAACGCACGGAAATCGAAAACCTCGTTGTCTTCCACCTGCTTCACTGAAAGCCCGGTAGCGGTTTTGTAGAGTGACGACAGGATGATGCTCTCGTCCTCGGGGCACACCTGTAGTTGCTGCATCCGGTAGTTCAGGTCGATCGCATCGTACCCGGAAAGGTATTGTACGTAGTAACGTTGCATAACCTGGCTGTACTTGCGCACGAGTGCCCGCAGTTCTTCCATGTGAAACAATAGCTCCGGCAGGTGACGATCGACGAGATCCTCGGTCGATTTACCCTTACTCTTCACTACCGGCGGGTTGTCGTTGTGGCGCAACAACCAAAGAATTTCATCGCGCGCATAGCATAATCCGATGAACACGAGCAGCGCCTTCGGACCCAGCAAACCTGGCTGATCGGTCATGATGAGCGCCAGTTCCTTGAGAGCGGTACGTAGGAACTTGCGTCGTTCGCGATGCAACAGGGCGGCCTTCTGGAGGGCCTGATTGTAGCACTCCTTCACCTCCGAAATGCGCTTTCCGTAACCCTTCAAACCTTCGAAGTTGCTCTGGATGTACTGATGAATATAGATGACCTCGTCGCGGAACAGCGCTACCACCCAGCTGGAATCGAGGGCCGAAACCCACATGTTGCTTATCAAACCCGGTTGCCCGAGCGACTGGTGGTTGAGCATCAATCCGAAGATCACCCACCGGTCGAGGGTTTCTAGCGAGATGTACTCGCACGACATAGTGTCCGTTTTGGTGGCCTTCAGCAGCATCGCCGGCGTTCCGATCAGGCTCAGAACTTGCAGTTCGCGCCACTTTTCTGCGCTCAGGTTGCGCATCGAGTAGATCT
Source organism: Anopheles cruzii (assembly GCF_943734635.1). NCBI lineage: Eukaryota > Metazoa > Arthropoda > Insecta > Diptera > Culicidae > Anopheles > Anopheles cruzii. The sequence goes on along the minus strand of NC_069144.1, from coordinate 30,305,482 downwards.
TGGTGAGCGAATTAATCGCACTCGATAGCAATCGCTGATGAGGAATAAACTCATCGGCCAGCTTCTTGACCGGCACATCGTAGTCAATAATCATTTGACCAAGTCGCGGGAAGGCTTGGTCACTCTGACTGTGTTGCATTTCGTACGCAGCATTAAACAGACCCAGCACCGCCTTTCTGTCTTCCACGCGTGATAGCAGAATCATGAGCGACACGTAGGTCGTCACGAGGTCCAAATAGTTTTTTGTCAGCTCGAAGTTGAGCGTTATATCCAGATGTATCTGAAGTGCATCCATCGTAGTCAGTATTTCGCACACATTGTCCTTGAAATCCAGCAGATCGACGAAGGTGTAATAGTAAAGCGAAAGCGACTTGATGATCTCCGTTTTGATGCTGGCGATCGCGGTCAGTCCTTTAATGTCGATGTTTGGGAAGCGCTTGACTATGAACTTAATGGAAGATTCTAGCGACTTTTCTGACAGGAAGCCCGGTTTAGATTTCGTATCACCGCATGCTTTCTTGATGTTGTAAATGCGTGTAAGGATGCCGACACCTCGATCATTCAGGATGATCAGCTTCTCCGCGAGCTTTTGCTGGTTCGGATTCAATTGACGAGCCATCTTGCCCAATCAAGAAAGCGAGAGAGCGCCGGACGAACACGATAGCTGCCTCGCGGTGGGGCGTTCAGAATCGCCCACCGTACAAAACTGACCGACTGAAAGCAGCAGTTCCTGCGGGAGAAAACAAAAAAAACACGATAAGCCCATCGCACGCATCAGTAACCGCGAAGGGGGAATGTTAATCAGTGCCAGCAAGTTAAACCATTCGAGCGTACAGCAACGCAATGAACGCAATTCGTTGCATCCGCCTGTAACCATCAACAAATACAACTCCGGCAGCCACCGACGGAGTGGAATGCGTTTTGATGGGCAAACGTCATCGAAAGACAATTGCAGAGGATACAACAAAAAGGGCGAGTCCGTGGCGCACACACATCGAGTTTAATTGCAAGTCCTATGCCTCGTGCAGTGCTTACTGAAAGCTACGCTTTCCACCAAAGAGTATACGCACCTTTAAAAACAATTTATCACTGTTTTTCGGTCCACTAATCTATGATTTCTACTAATAATCGACACCGAAATCGTCTTCCTTTCGTGGTGGAAACTGGTTAGGCCGTGAGTAATGTGTAAAACGTCAAAATAAATGGCATCGGCTCTCAACTACAAATTGAGAGCCCTGTTCATTACACTGGTAAACATTTCGGTCCGTAATCCCGGTGCACGACAAATTCAATTACAGGGTGTTTCAAGTTTGTATTTCAATAATGATTTCGATAAATCAGGGGATGAAAAATTACTTTATTTAAACATAAATCAATCAAAAACACGTCATTACTAAACAAACCTTGACCATCGAGTAGTAGTTGAGTTCGATTCTGAAGGCCATCTATCTTTATTTCCCTTATTGGTTATGCTATCAATTAGACCTTTTCTGAAATGTGCTAATTTAACATTTGAGATAATCAGCAGAGCTCATGCGAAACTTCCTATTTGGTTCCGAAACTAGCCAAGTTTGGTATTTAATAAATATCTTTTCTTCCATTTCAAATGTCTCACAAAACGTATCCTTCGATGGTTTGCTTTTCGATGTACCACACTAGAAAAATGGTTTCAAGTTAGTTCAAGTGCGAAGTACCAGCATTGATTGCGGTTACGTCTGAAGCATCGACACACGATTTAATCAGCCATTTGAAATGGATCAGTTTTCATGAAGCGTAAGATTATCCATGAACTTTGGTGCTAAAAGCTGGCTTTGAATTCAATTATAAAATCGATTCAATGGTGCGATTCTGGTAAGTTTGAAATCGGGTTTAAATGTTGGGATGCTGAAACAACAAAGAACACACGTTGTAGAAAGCGTATTGCATTTTACGGATTTATTGTATGAAACATAACGAATAACTCAACAACAGCACTTTAACATGAAAAGGAAACGCGATAACAACGTTGCTCACGATCAGTCGCTATCATCACCACTTTCGTCACTCTTGCTGTGATCAGCAGAATGTTTCACTGCGTCAGATCGTTGAGTAGTTGTACTATACGTAGATTGCTTTACATCTTTCGGTTCTTCCTTATGATCATCGCCAGTGTGTTCTGATTGTCCCAGGTTCTTTAATATTTGTTGAACAGGGACCGGGCGCACAAAATGAGGCTTCTCGTTGTCTTCATTTTGACTCACCGTTGGGAACGTTGTAACACGTTTCGGGACAATGGTAGATGGTGTCGAAGTGTCCACATCACGTCTAGACCGAGCAGCCACAATCGGTGTTTTAACCGAAACCGCGCTGCTGGTCGTGCTGCTAGGGGCCACGCTACTAGTTCTCACCGTCGTAGTGGATGGGTGATTACGCCTGAAGGCAGCTTTGGCCGTGGTGCCTACATTGTCCACCGAACGTTCAGATTTTTTCTTATCCGCCTCGGTGGTAGCGCTGCTGGTACCAATCTCTGCACTAAGTTTCACTCCAGACGCGGGAATTCTCTGAACATGGCTTTCTGTGGAAGTATCTTCCTTCTTCGGGGCCGGCGTCGGACCGCTTATAGTGTCCGCGGGATGAGACAAGCGTTGCTGTTTCGTAGCTTCATTCACAGGATCGATTGGTACCGCGACGCAAATTGCTGCGAAAAGCGCAACCAGGGAGATCTGCAAAAGTTAGCACAAAACCATGAGTATATTGACACACCATCACTGACTAGCGAGCCGACACGGATCCGCAATAGGCACAATAACTCACAAATTTGATCATCGTAAAGGTTCGGTTGAGACGATACAATGCTTAATGATGGGTCACCGTATCTAAGCAAAATGTTTTTATACATTTGCGTCGATTCGCACTACTCCCACCATTGTGCTTAAGTGTGATAGTAGCAGTGAATATAAGCAGAAGAATTGGCCAGGGTTTGATATGTACGTAACTAATTTACAACAATGCCGCTACCACAGGGCCGGCCTTGTGTAGCCTACAGTGGTACGGGAATCCCGCGGAAGAGGACAACACGGACAATAATTATCACTTCTCTGCCTCTCCTAATCTCGTAGAGGTTGCAGTAACCTTTCTACGACGACAAACCTGTTGACTGAACCTCGTTTTGTTACGCATTAAATAATGTCGAAAAACACATATTTTGGAAATTTTTTAATGTATAACGGGTGACTTGGTCACTGTTGTGTCGTTCGTAACCTATTTACACAAACTTTTAGTGCTGCTGCGCTTAAAACTAATATTCAGTTTCACTTATTTACCGTGGCCCGCAGTTGAATGAAGCATACTGGATGTTAGCAGAAAGTGATTATTCTATAATTTTCACTCAATTCAATTGTACCTCCACATGTACTGGGATTATAAAGGTCCTGTATAACTCAAGCTTCGACTGCGAAATAATTTCTTTAGGCTGTGAACTGCCACGCAACAGCATAATCACCTACTAGTATTTCAACCCCCACGTATGTTCCATGCAGTTGTTGAAAGGACTTGGTGGTGCTACCAAAAATTTGGTCTTTTTTCGTTTATCTGCACACCGAGATTGTCCCTCTTGTTGTTGTCTTGTTCGATCCCTATGTAAGACTGACCAAATAAAAAATCATATGGAATCGGAGAACATTCGATCTACAACAAACTCTGGCTATGTTTCCAAGGATCTGCCACATGATGAAAATATAATCCGTGATCGACTATTCTCTTCTGAAACCTCCCCGATAGTTGCTAACTATCCCATCAATGTATGGAACTAGTCGCTCTTGCAGATCGTAGGAGATCTTGTAGGCGATATGCAGGACCGTTCTAGTCCTACAATTGGTACATAATAACCTGTAATTCCCGCCTGTGGAATTGGGCGAGTTAGTCTACATCGAATCATTGCTCCAAATAGGTAATCTGCTGTGAGTCGGTGTTGGTCCATTTATAGGCCCTGGTGTGATCAATCAAAACGTGATCTACCGCCCCCGCTCTCCTCAGAGTATGTTCGTTCCATTAGCTTAGTTTCATAGTCGTGATCGTGGTGCTTATGCCTAAAGCCAAATAAAAAAAAATTAAAACTTTCAATAACATCCGAGGATAGTAGTCTTTTCGAAACCATCAACAACTCAAGTAAGTTCACGAGTAGCAAACGGGTTTCGGGAAGAAGGTCCATGAAAAAAATCTTCTTCAAGAAATCGTGAAAGTATCGGAAAAATACCACTTAAACATGTTTGGTAATCTCACTGTTGTGACTGCAATGGTTCCATCGAGTCCACATCGTTTGACCATTCTTTGGGAGAATATCATTACTCGCTTGCGTTGGGAGGTATTCGCCATTTTCGCAGCAAGCACTCAGCGGGAAGTACAGATGGAAAAATATAATAGACATGTAATTAAAACTACCGTGGTCTTGAGAAGAAATTATTTTATTCATAATGATTGCTAATTTACAAGATTATTTTTCAAATAATCGTTCTCACTGTCGACTTTTGCTAATCTCGTTTCAAAGAACTCCTGCACTGTATCTGTGTTCCATTTGGTGATAGACAAGGTTTCCTTCACGTTTCCCTGTTCATCCATTAATTTCACTATTGGATCCAATCCCCGCACGTACTTGATTGTTAGGTTTGGGAATTTGGCCGGACGGTCACTCTTGATAAAAGCTTGGATTTGTGGGTAGGCTCCAAATTTACAAGTGCAGACTTCCAGCACTGCCATAGGGTACACTTTCAGCTTCGATGATTTGACTGATTTATCATTTTGACAACATTCCAAACAATGTTCTCTGGTACAGAAAAGAGGGTTATTAGAGCGGGTTGGGGGGATTTTGTGAACAGGCGTAACTTACTTCAGTTCGTTCAGACCGTAGTCGCTCAAGGTGTTGCAAGATGAGCAGCTGAGTTGTGATTTAACGAGACCCAATTCTCGACAGTCTTCTGCGGAAAACCCGGCCAAAACCTAGGATGGCAGGATCTTGAAGTGCGGTTTTAACTTTAAGCATTATGTCTACTTACGACTGAGGGAAAGACCAACATTATAACTCCGTAAATATATCTTTGCATGATGAAGTTGGTTCCGGCAATTGGTTCCTCGATCGACACGTACCTCTTCTTGTGTTTTGTTTACGATTTTCGAGAAGCCTTTTTATTGACAAGCCGCATAAGCAAAACGAGACCGTGTTTAAGCGTTACAATAGTAACGGTTCGTAACGCAACGAACTGCAAAACAAAAACTTGTACTAACGTTTAGTACATTAGTACGAATACCGTTAAATCTCGTAAATGCCTAGATTTTGCCATTTAATACAAAAATAACAAGAAACAGAATTTTTTTTTAACAATTTAAATACCAGTACATTAATATGGTCGATGTCAGTAACAAAAGTGGGACATTTTATCCTAATACCACTTCATTTCTTGATTCTAGAGACTGTTGACGATAAACGAACTGGGTTTTGAGATCATCATTTAGATCAAATAATTTCGCATAATTTTTTTATTGTTGTTGCCGAACAAGGGAGAAGACGCCCCCGCTGCTGGCCGTTGTTGTTGCTGTGAAATTCCCAACACCGTCGGGTCGAATAGGTGCACTACCCACCGATGCTGCCGGAACATCTAGTATTTTGCGGTGGGCAAATAAATACCATTACTCATACCGTTGGTTGGGTAAATAAGATTTCTTTCAAAAATTAATAATATTGTACGTTATTATTTCACGATAAGTTTACTATTCGCCTCTCCGCGTTCTAATTATCTGTTATTATTCATTGTGAAGGGCGAAAGACAGCCATTCATTATTCATCATTTCTTTCCCGTATCGCTATAAGCAGGATTTAATGCTTTTCTAATACTATCGTAGGTTATGAATATTATGCCTTTCGTGTAAAAGTACAAATAAGTGTAGATATGAGTGTAGATGTGTACGGATGAAATGGTGTAATAGTTTCTCCTATGATTTAAGATCATCCTTTATTGGTTGGATTTGCATCCTTTCTTAAAATATATTTGTATATATTATATAGGTGAAAGGTGCGAAGCCCTTTCTTCTTTTTTGAGAAAACTTCTTAATACACAATAAGATGCAGAGCTATTGTTATTACTGATGTTCCGTGCGTGTACACGCCAGAATGCATCGTTTGTTTTCGTCTGTACGTTGTTGATTATTCTGCATTTGAATTTTGGGCTCTCTGTTTTTTCCTCGATATCGCGCAATTCTCTGTACTATCGGTATACAATTAAGTCGTGTGTCTGCGCTGTTTAGTAATTCGAATTTCTGGTGCAATCGAAAAAATAGCATTTATTGAACGAAACCAAACCAAGCAAATATTTGTAGACAAACAACCTATGCAGTGTAAAATGGTTGTACAACTTCGTAGTTGTGGCAAGTTCCGCACTTCGTATGCAGACACCAACGCTGAACCGTATGTGGAAATAAAATAACAATACCCTTATATTTGGCATGCAATATTAACTTAAATTAAACACAACTGTATGAAAGTGAAGCATTTTTTGCCCCAAAATGCAAATTGAATCAATTTAAAACATTCTCAAGACAGAACGAGGATTTTTTCACGTGCTGTTTTCATACAACCTGCCTAGGTTAGATATTCGTCCCATACACCTATCTTTACGAGTTATAAGCTAATGATAATTAGATAACCATTTAAGACTAGCATTTTCTCTTTTAATGTTCAATTACGCACAAGAGGAGCCGTGGGTACGATGCCTTAATATTATCAATACTCCCAGAATACCAGCAACCCAAATCTTGCATTTCGATATCATTGATGCACCTGTAAAAAGCTGCATACGTTTAGTTAAAGGAGACACCATACACCTGTGCCTTATTTGCAGCCTAAACATAAATATACTGAGAAAGCTAAAACACACGTTTTTGATTAGTGCAATGTGTTATACGACATCGTAGTTGTATACAAGAAAAATTTAGGGAAACTAAACTAACACGAAATTATGTTTCTTTTTTGGCTCAAGAAAGAACTGCTTACGCTTTAACAATTCGCTTCGTGAAGTGTTCCAGAACCTTAAAGCATTCGGATTCAAGAATCAGACGTGGAAGTAGGAGTAATAAGCAGCCATGAGGAAAAAGCCATCTAGAGGGAAGCCTCTTACTGATGCCACACATTTGCAACATCTAGCAAACTTCAGTTAGGTTAGTATTTGTCACGAAAAAAAAATTCCAAAGAGAAGAAGCTTGCACATAGAGAAAGCGGACAAGCTTCAAGCACTGGTGCTTGAATGATCCGATGAGATATGATCGTACAACGAGCCCCGCAGATTACTTATCAGAAACAGCCTAATACGAAATCGGCCGATTTGGTCTCGATAAGTTATACAACTCCTACAGAGTACAACTCCTCGATAGAGTTTACAGTCCTACAATGAAAATTCCAGAAATGGTTTTCCTTTGAGAAGGTAACTATGTTTCGAATCGGCGACTTATCTAGTTTTAGTACACGTGATTCTTTATGCAGAATGCTTTGGGAAGTTGAACTTGTTTTTAGTTTTCTTCACAGTTTGGCAAGAGAATTTAACAAATTAAACTTCTATTGTCGAAATAAAGTGGAATCATTTATCGTCTAACAACTGCGACGACTACCCGTTTGTTCACCTTTACCGTTCGACATATGCCGACTTTTGACGCTGATAACGTATCTTCTTGTTTAAAACTAGAAAAAAAGTCTTGAGCTCTTTGGCCTAAAGTTCGCGATAATAGTGTTTGCTCTGTGGTTTAGCATCGTTTTCAAATTATTTCATGTTTCATTATGCTAGTTGCGTGTTAGTTGTTGACTGATGAATTCGAAGGTCATGGACAGCATGCAGTATAATAGATTTTAGTTTTGATTTTCCTTTTTCAGTATGCTTCTTGCTTTATTTCAATTTGGTATCGTTGCAAAGCTTATGATCCTTTGCGCTCAAGGATATACTTTGATAATAGAGTTACAGCGGACACGAAATTAATCACGGGTTGGGTGATGCGTAATCTAAATATCATACGGTACAGAGTAGGGTTTCACTGTGCTATATGACATGTTTTACAGTCTTCTAAGGTTGTTTGACTCTAAGCCAAACCACACATTTTGTTTCGTTACAACTAAAAGTGTCTTCAAATGCGTTTCACATCCATTCGGCCGGATGCAAAGTTCATGTTGTTTTCCTGCCCATACATTGTTATCCGTCAATCACGCGTCATATTTTTCTCACGACTCAAAATGAAAAAATATGTTTCAATAAATATGAATATGTTACAAGTGCAAAGGTTTAATTTCCTAATGATTAAAATTATAGCTCATCATAAAAGCAAACGCAGCGCAATATCATAGTTAAGTTTTGCTTTTATCATTTCAAAACATGTTGCAAAGTTCTGGTAAAACTATGTTGCACTTTCAATGTTAAAATTTACTCATTTGGCAATCTTATTGAGCATAAACATATGACATGTAATAGCTCTTTCCTCACAGCTAATAAATTTCACAAAATGAGCAAACCCTGTAATGAAAAGCAATACATTATCTCGTTCGAGCATCTGTACCACGTCATGATACATTTTTAAAAGGAGCAAGTGTTTTGTCTCCTAGCAGCCAATTGAAGATTGTTAAAATTATTTGCATAAAACGTTTAAAATTGCTTCCCATACAGCCATGACCTCTATACACATAC